>NW_007731468.1:327311-370279 GCF_000696425.1 Galeopterus variegatus | reverse complement strand
GCGGCGTGAGCGGCCGGGACGCAGGATGCGCACCGAAGGCGCGGCCCCCGGGCCGGCGGCGCCGCTATGCGGGGCGCTGAGCCTGGTGCTGGGCGCGCTGCTGGGCAAAGGTAAGGTGAGGCGGGCGGCTTTGGCGCCCGTGCTCGCGAAGTTTCCCCGAGTCCCGGTGATGTAGGCGTGAGAGGAGCCTAAGTGCCGGGGGGCGGGAGGGTGCCGTGGGGACCTTGGTAAGGGCGATGGTCCCACCAAGAGCGCTTCTGCCGGGCGCCGGAGCGGCCGCTTCCCTGGAAGGGCGGATCCGGTTGGGCACCGGGGTTGGAACTAGTTAGGCTGGTCTAGGATCTCCGAATCCCCTACCCAGACCACCCCAGACCCAGTGCTGCCTCGGGAGTGAGGAAGGGGCGTGGCTGAGAGTTCCCGACCCCTAAATTCCCCTAATTCGGAGCTGGGAATCTGCCCCGAGCCCCAGCACAGTCATGCAGTGACTTGGGGAGTCTAGGAGAGGGGAGCCTTCTTCTTTGCGCCCGCTTCTTCCCAGCTGTGCGTTTCACATCCACAGCTTAGTAGATTGTGAGAATGAAGATCCAGGAGGGGAGACCCGGTCCTTTCCGTCCTCTTTCTGCAACCACGGGGTTCTCTGTGCTGGCCCACGGAGGAATGAGCGCTCATCGCCCAGCTTGCCGGGGTCCCCAGCTTACCAGAAACCCGGCACTCTCTCCGGGTACCCCAAATTAGACCTAATGTGGCTTGGGGACGCTGCTGGGGAAGTGGGTACGCGTCTCCGGATCAGAACTGGCTTGCCAGCAATCCCATCCCGGGAGGGCTTTCACCTCAGTGTCCTCATCTCTGCAATGGGAATGGCAAACCTGTCCTAGGTTGGCGAGATTTAAATGAGCTAACTCATGGCGCCCAAAGGGTTCACAAAAGGTAGCTTTTGTTATTATCGCAACCATTATTATTATATGCATGTGGGGTCGGGGTGGCCGCGCGGACTTAGGACTGGGAAAGGCTGTCTCTGAGCCCCAGGAGAAGCTGGTATCGGGCGCCCTTTCCCGCCGGGCACAGGCGCCAATGGCCGCGGGGCAAGAAGAGGGGAGGCCTCTGCTCCACCAGGGAGAGCAGCTGCCGGGGTCCCGGGGTGCGGTCTGGGAGCAGAAAAAGGAGTGTCGCTTTCCTGCTGCCCGGTGTGCACAAACTGAGGTGTGCCCAAATGTGTCCTGCGCTTTCGTGCAGCGCTGCGTATTCGGCCCCAGCCCCAGGCACTGAGCAGAGAAATCTCATATCCACCAGGATGAGAATCACGATCTCTCTCCCGCCTCAAGCTCTCAGGCTGGTCTGGAAATGCATTGGGAGAGACAAGTTGCCAATTGATGTTAAAAAGTAGCGTTTGCTTTTCAAAAGTCATTACGCACCGTCTGAAATTCCAGAGAAATCTGCTTTCCTTGAGGCTGCAGTTTCCCAGACACACCAACTGGACAAGTTTGCTATGTTTTGTATGTGTAGTGTCCCTTTATTCTCAAAGCTCCAGGTAAACAGGAATGTGTGTGTGTGCGTGAAGGAGTGGGGGTAGGGGAGACACGTTTCTGTTTTATTTGAAAGGACAGACATCCAGAATCTAGTGACTGATTCTGCTATTATCTCTAGGTTCGATCATTTCTAGCATCACTTTTCTTAAATGTAAAGTGGCCGTTCAAAAACCGAACATACCTTAGCGCTGTGCTTTGATGATAAAATGGCTTAATGGATGGAAAAAACGTTGTAGAAAAAGATGGTGTCATGTTAAATTGAGCAAGGGGTGAAAGATCCCCCCCTTTAGGTTTCTCCCCGTATCCTTGAGAGAATTTAATCAGATGAGGACTCTGAATGCTTTTTAAAGCAAGTTGTGGACTTCTTAATTGAAGCTCACATCCCGGGGGGAGGGGGGTGAGTGGGTGTGCGCTATCCAGAGGATTTTACTTTTGATTTAGAGGAGAGGCTGTTAAATGTCCATGTAGAAGGGGCTAGGGGCAGCAATTTGGTTAGAAAGTGGAGCTGGGGCTCTTTTTGAAGCTGCTATTTACACAACAAGGGGAGGGGTGATGAAGATTTGGGGGACAGAAAATCCCCATCCGTACCCCAAACCACTCCTTTCCTCGGGCTTACTGCAACCTTGATTTGGTGGGGTTTTCTCTCCTGTTTGTGCTTCACAGCGTTCACCATGCGATCTGGGGTGTGTAAGGGTCTGCAACTCATCCTCTGCAAAACATATTTTAGTTCATCATGATCAAAAGCAGCGGTTCTTTCCCCCTCTGATTCTTCCACATATAAAATGTTTGCACTGTAGCTATCTCATAGACAGAAAAGTTATCTGACTCTTGTTTAAATTTATGCTGTCTTAAAAAAAAAAGAAGAAAAAGAAAAAAGTTATGTCTGACTCTTACTGCACAAAGATTTAAATGCTAATTTCTAGAATCCTTGAAACCACTGATCAATTTTTAATATGAATTTTATGTTTATTTTTGACTGTGACTTTAGAGGCTTTGCAGTTGTCAGGGGTTAGAAAAGACATCATTGTTCTTGGGAGGTTCCAAGAACAAGGTATTGAAAAAAAGAAAATATTTTCCTTAGATTTAAGACTTGGGCTTAGGTGGGGAGGCAAAGTATACTTGACTTAGAGGTTGATAAATTTGTCCTGTATAAAGTGAGTGGAAGGGTGGTCGTGGGCTGAGATGCACTCAGAAATTCTGAGCTGGTTGTTAGCCACATATGGGACCCCTGGGAAGGTTATACAGGACCACAGTCTTCTTTCCTGAAACCTGCAGGGTGGAATAGATTTAAAAATTCAGAATTACTGAGATCTTTGAATGGAAAGAAGGAAGGAAGCAAAGAAAGAGAGAGGGGGAAGGGAGAGAGATAGAGAGAGAGAGACAGAGAGAGCGAGAGGCATAGAGTCATATACATGTATTGTATAGCACTCTCCATCTTGGTCTGGAGTGGTGCCCTGTAATTGCGCACACTGGTAATTTTGCATGAGACATATGAGTATTCACACAAAAGAGGATAATAACGACCCAAATACCTTCACTTCCCTTTAGATCAGTGTTGGCCATAAAATGGATTAAATACAAACAACTAAACCTTTGGATTGTCAGCCCTTTGGAGATTTTGGATTTCTGATAAGGGATTTGGGGCCTGTGGCAGGTGTGATGAGAAAGAGGTCGTCAGAGTAGAGAGGTCCTTCACAGCCAACCCACACTCATGGTGACGCCAGAGAGCGCTGCTCATGCCATGCTCTGCACACACTTGCAATACACATGTACTCAGTTCACTTAGCATACCACAAGCACGTGCATTTTCTTTCCACCTATCCATTTCTATCCCTGAAGTTGAAACTCCCTGTTGTGTTACAGCTTCTTACAAGTTATCTCAGCTTCTTGGAAGCCATTCTGTTAAACCATAAGATCTGGACTTATTCTAGCTCTCTCCTCTATACCCGAATCTCTTTAGTAGTGCTTCCAAACTTCATGACCCACAGACAAGTTCTGTTTGGTCCACACAATGCTTAATAAAAAAAAAAAAGCCCCCAACATTTAAAAATTTGGAGAGTTCACAAATAAAAATCAGGATTTCCACATTGTATACATGTAGGAAAACATCATGTTGTATTCCACAACTAGATACAATTTTTATCTGTCAATTTAAAAAAGATTTTATTTTTTGTTTGCTAGGAGTTGCTATAGAATTTTATCAAATGGTCTTTTGCATCTAATTAGATGATCAAATAAATTTTCTCCTTTTTCCGAAAAAAAGTATGTATATGATATATATTTCACATATACATATTTTATGTATCAGGATTTCCAACATCCCTTAAAAGTGTGGGCACTCTGCCAAACTTGGGCACACATTTCCATATGGTTACCTTGTGCCAAAGCTGAACAGGGGTTGCGACCCTCCTGGAGGGTGTGTGTATTCAGGTCATCTCTTCCCGTACTTACCTGCCTGGCTCAACTCTTGGGTATTTGCGTTTTGCCTCAACCTCTTCTTTGTTCATCTCACTGTTGACGGTTAGCTTAATCCCAAGGGTGGCAAAGAAGAGCTCAGGACTCTCAGTTACATTAGTGGTTAACACCTCCTTGAGCAGAGGTTAAAATGAAGCCTTTGTGTGTATTAGATATTTCATACATCCATAGTCATGAGAAGCAAGGTTAATAAAAATGAGTCTTTGGAATATTAATTGGAGTGAAGAGAAGTAATACTAAATTAATGGAGTAGATGGAACGTCTGATTGCTAGCATATTTTTATAGCAATATACTTTGTTTAAAAGTCAGGTTTAGTAAGGTGTGATTTGCATATAATAAAATTCACCGTTTGAGTATACATTTCTAAGTTTTGACAAATGCACACAGTCATGTAAACATCACCAAATTAAGGTATGCAGCATTTCTATTACCCCCCAAAATTCCTCTGTGTCCCTTTGTGGCCACCTCTTTCCTGTACCTCTAACCCCAGCAACTACTGATTTGTTCTTTGTCCCTAGACTTTTTACCTTTTTCATAATGTCATAGAAATGGGATCATGCAGAATGCAGTTTTCTAATTTGCTATTTTTCACTTTTTACAATGCATTTGATATTCACCTGTGCATCAATAATTTGTTCCTTTTTAAGACTGAATAATATTCCATTGAATGGGTACACCACAGTCTGTTTATGCATTTCCTAGCTGAAAGACATTTGGATTACTCCAGTTGCTGGAGATTGTCAAAAAAAGTCACTATAAATGTTCACAAACAGGTGTTTGTGGGAATGTATGTTTTCATTTCTCTTGAGTAAATACCTGGGACTGGGATTGCTAGTCGGTATGGTAACTATGTGTATAACTTCACAAGGAAACTGCAAGACTTTTATAAAATATAGTTTTAACATTTTGCATTCCTACCAGCAATGAACAACTATAAGAGTTCCAGTTTTTTTGTATCTTCAGCAGCACTGGATATTATCCATTTTGTTTTGTTTGGTTTCATTTAACCATTCTCAGAGGTATATAATAGGTATTTCTTTGAGGTTTTAATTTTCACCCTGATGACAATCTTGAGCATTCCTTCTTTTGTGCTTAATTGTCATTGTTATGTCTTCTTTGGTAAAATGTCTTTTTCAAATATTATGAACATTTCTTATTGGGTTTTTATTTTCCTATTATTTATCTTTGAGGGTATTTTAAATCTGCTGGATGCAAGGCCTTATCTGATATGTGTTTTACGAAATTTTCCCTTAGGTTTTTAAGAAGCAGAGCCTTAAATTTTAATGATGTTTAATTTATTAATGTTTTCTTTAATTAGTGATTATGCTTTTGGTGTCACATCTAAGAAATCTTTGCATAACTCAAGGTCACAGGATTCTCTGTCAATGGTATTGTTGGGGTCTTCTGTATTCTTATTGATCTGTTCACTCTATCAGTTGCTGAGAGAGGAGTATAAGGTCTCCAGCAAAGTTGTGGGTTCATCTGTGTTTCATTTCAGTTCTGTCAGCTTTTTCTTCATGTATTTTGAAGCACTGTTTTAGGTACAAACATGGTTAGGATTGTTATGAATTTTTGGTGAATTAATCTCCTTATCATTATGTAATGCCCCTCTTTATTTTTGGAAATATTTCTTATTCTCAAATCTGTTTCATCTGATGTTAATATAGCCACCTCAGCTTTATTTTGATTAGTGTGAGTATGGTAATAACTTTTTCATCTTTTTACTTTTAATCTATGTTTTTATATTTAATGTTGATTGTTTATAGACATGATATAGTTTGGTTCACTTGTTTATCCAGTCTGATAATCTCTGTCTTTTAATCATCATGTTTAGGCCATTTATATTTAATGTGATTATTTATACATTTCTGTTAAGATCTACCATCTTGCTGATTGTTTTCTTTATAATTCATTTGCTATTTGTTCTTTTTTTCCCTCTTTTCTGCCAGCATTTAGATTGTGTTTTGTTTTTTTTTAAATGATTCTATTTTATCTCCAGTATTGGCTCATTATTTATACTTCTTTTTAAATTTTAGTCATTGCCCTGAGGTTTATAAAATACATCTTTAATTAATTAAAGCTTTAATTCAAATTATGTTATACTGCTTCATAAGTTGTGTAAGAGCCTTAAAACAGTATATTCCCAGTATTTTTTTTTCTCTACTGTAGTCCTTTTCAAGTGCACACACTCTTACACTTGGGGTATGACTAAAAGAATTGTCAGTTAGAGGTTATTTCTATGTACTTTAAAGAAGAATAAAAGTCATGTTCAACTGACTTACTTTTGTTCCTGAGTTGGTACTTGTGATATCCTTAAAATGGTTTTGTCTTTAAGCTACTATTCTCTCTCCTACTTGTGTGCTGAGCTCTCCTGATTGATTAAATCTCAGGATTTAGAAGTCACTTCCATCAAGGAGAGAACAAAGATAAAATACAAACCATGCAGAGTCTGAATTAGCAAAATTTCCTAGATGATGCCTCCTCCCAGAGAAACTGATTTCTCGTCTTCTGAAACATGTACATATACTATTTTTTTCTGATTAAGGATGTTCTTAATAGTCTGTTAGGAGATGGCTTGGAAGATGGCTTGAAGATGGCTGGAATCTTAAAGCAATTCAAAGACCTGATAGAGAAGACCATATTTTCCCTATGTAAAATGTTTTTTTTTTTTTCCTTCTCTCTCAACACTCTTCATGTTGTCAGCAACATGAGGAGGTATCACTTATGGATTAATTAGGGAGGCTCAGTATCACAGAAACAAAAGCTGAAGTTTGTACTTCTGTTCTTCCAGTTCCTGGATGAACTGGTCAGAAGTCTGGTTGTTAGCAGCAAAAGCATCTTAGGGCCACCTAAGTAATACATAATAAGGGATTGGGAGCTCATGACTTCAAAGAAAGTTGAAGGGCTAGGTGTCCTAAGAACAGGAAGTTGCCTGTTCAAGAGTTCCTATAGTTACATCAGTCTGACTTCTTCAGGGTGCCATTGTTGGCATACAGGGGCTCCAGCTGTTTTAGTTACTTTTGTCTCTATGCTCATGTTTTAGACTCCAGTGATAAAAATATTCCATAATCTTGGCTAAACTTTAGAATCACCTGGAGAACTTTATAAAATGCCAATCCCCAGAACTTATCCCAAACCAATAGAATCAGGGTCTTTGGTAGTGGTGGTATAGGGGTGGGCATCCAGGCAGAGTTGATCATTTTTATTTTTTAAAACCTCAGGTGATTCTAAGTGTAGCAAGGATATGGACAGATTGCCTAGGCCTATCTCTATCTAGAAAAGTAAGACAGTCTCAGTGGTAGTCCCACCATTTCATTTTCAAGGGTAAGGAGTTCTCCTCCCAGAGAAAAATTAAAGAGCTGTTACCAAAAGAAAGTGGGGTAGGTGCTGGATGCAAAATCAACCATATCCATCCCACCAGCTCTGATACCTAGTGTATGTGTAGTGAAAGTTAAAGGACAGCTCTTCAGAGCCTCAGTTTTTATTCTATAAGGTGGGGATAATACCTACTTTATAGGATTGTTGAGAACACATAATCAAAAAGTGGACTTGAGACACTTAGCACACATTGTTAGTCTCTAAAAGCTGTTGTAACAAACTAGTTAGTTTAGTATAACAAAAATTGATTCTCTCATAATTGTGGCCAAAAGCCCAAAATCACATATTGGCTGGCCCATGCACTGGACCCTTCCTCATCACTTTAACTTCTGTGGTTCTTGGCTTTGTGGCAGCATCACTCCAGGCTCTGCCTCTGTCTTCACATGGCCTCCATCTCTGTGTGTTCTTTCCCCTTCCCTCATATAAGAACACTCGCTATTGGATATACAGCCCACCCTAGTCTAAGATGATCTCATTTTGAGATCCTTAACTTAGTGACATCTGCAAAGACCCTTTTTCTAAGCAAGAAGGTATTCACAAATTCCAAGTGAACATATATTTTTGGGGGAGGGGGGCATTCAAACTCTTATGTGCAGTAAGACCTGGCACATAGTAAAGCTCAACAAATCATAGCCACCATTATCTGTATTATTATTAAAACCACAGAGAAGAAGAATTGCACAATCCAATACAACAGACACCACACATAGATTTTTTTTTCTTTTTAATGACTGTGAATAATTAAAGAAAAATAAAGAACAACAAGAAAAAACAGAAGCAAAGTGCATTTGACAATATATGGGGATAGAAAAAAATGGTTAACTGAGAGGTGTCCATTTATTATATGTCCAAATAGAGAGCTATAAGTTTATATTCTAAGACCACTCCATGCTTAAATACAGCTCAGACATAATTCCATTTGGGTTCATTTGATAAAACTCTTGGTCGTATCTTAAACACCCTTTCTCCCTCTGATTTTCCAGAGTCATCAAAACCCTCCAAAGCAGCTCCCATGTCTCTCCTAGGTTGATTTTTTCTCCCAGCTCTGCAATTGACTCTTTTCATCCTTCTTGCTCAATCGATCCCTCTGGCTCCATAATTATAATGTTTGCTTTCTGCTGTGTTTCCTCACTATCTCTGTGGACTCAGATGCTGTAGAAATGTGGATATAACACTACCCACTTTGGCATGCAGTGATCCATTAGCAATTCTTTGAGGCAGTAAGGAATTCTCATTGTCTCAAAATAAAAATGAAGGAACTTTAAGGAAATCCCCCCAAATGCCTCAACACACACACACACACACACACACACACACATATCTAAAGGCTAGTTTCTACTTCTATCGTTGAGTTACAGCTTAGTGATGATCTTAAGCCCAAAAAAAAAAAAAAGAAAGAAAGAAAGTAAAAAGGATAAAATGACTCACATCATAAACAGGTTGACACTGGAGACATGATTTTTGTCTCCACTGAAAATAATGATACTGTGTTTGAGGCACTGAGGTGATTTTTCCCCTACCTACATGATGGAAATGTTCTTTGAATATGCACTAAATTATTTAGTTTCTTAGTCATAACTCTTTTAGTTGCAAATGCTGAAAAACTCAGCTTAAGCAAACTGTAGCAAAGCCAAAACAATAAAAATGGAAGGTGGGAGGGAGGGAGGGAGAAAAGTATTAGTTCAGATAACTGGAAAGTCCATGTAGGCTTCAGGCACAGCAGGATCCAGGGATTAAACAATATCCCTAGACACTGCTTCTGTTCTCCCCATCTCTTGGTGTTCTGTCCTCAGTGTTTTCTTCATATGGGGGAGGTCATTACTGTCAACAATAACTCCAGGATTATATTCTATCCATAGCACCCTCAACTAAAAGAAAGTGACTTCCTAAAGGATTGCAGAAACATTGCAGGGGTAAATATCATGGCATCCAATAGGGTCCTTGGCCCAACCCTAAGCTAGTTACCGTGATGACAGGCAATGGGATTTTCTGATGGATCAGGTCCTGACATGTACATCCTGGGAGCCTGGGGGTGAGGTCACCTCCACGCAGACCACTAAGAGATTGCAGAAGGAATGATGATGCCTGAAGATAAATTGGGCTACATGAGAAGACAGAACGGGTGCCAGGCAGGCAAAACCCTGTTCCACAAACCAAACGAACAAAACAAAGGAAACCAAAAGCCATTTGGATGGCTGCTTTTCACAGGTGTACTCAGCATTCGAGGGGCAGCCCACAGGGAAGGTCAGCTTGTTTCTCTTGCTTTTGCATAAACAACTATGTCCAGGCCATCTCTACTTAGGTGGATGGCTGCCTGCTCCACCTCCCAGCACATCTCTAATTAAAGGTGACCCTTTCTGTCTTCTGCTTGCTTTGACATTCATTCATTCCTATTTCATTCATTTATCCTCAAACCTCCCACCAGTGCTGACCATAGACTGAGCACTGTAGTAGTAGTGTTTTCTATCACTGACACCTTCTTTCAGGTTAAGAGACCTGAGGTGCTCAGCCCAGCACCGTAATGAGCTCTGGATTGAATTCCTAGAAACTATCAGTTTCTAATACCTCAGCTATGTAAGGCAACCCTAAAAGGCTTCCTCCTCTGGCACCTTGATTTATGAGGGAAAAAAAATCCTAGGAGGAAGTCTTCAGTTTGGGGGAATTGCTCTGCTGTGGCTTTATTTTGTCTTTCTTGCTTTTTAAGGGTGATGCACTCTTTTTTCAATGCATATAAATCTTTTGGGTCAGTACACAGCCCCAGGTTACCATTTTCTTTATTTTCCACTTTTAATTGTAAGCAATGAGTTGACTCAGAGACCAGAGTTTCCTCATTTGCCTTCAGACTCAATGTTTTCATTTATTGTGCTCATGTCCTGTTAATTAAATGCCTTTTCCTAGCTGGACTCTGCCACTTCCTTCTGCTGGTCATTTGTGTCCCTGGTTGTGGACTGGCCCTTAGACCCAGCCTCTCCCTCCAGCATTGAAACCATGGAGCGTCTCTGGCTGCAGCGTCACCTGTTAGTTCTGGGGGTTCCACTCCCCCGTTTATAGTGGCAGGAAGTCTGCAAACAGCAGCTTCTTACTAATCCGCAGTGGTCTGAAGGTCCATGATAGCTAATTTTATGTGTCACACTGGCTGGGCCACAGTGCCCAGACATTTGGCCAAACATTATTCTGGATACTTCTGTGAGGGTGTTTTTGGATAAACTTAACATTTTAATTGATGGACTTTGAGTAAAGCAGATGACTCTCCATAATGTGAGTGGTCCTCATCCAGTGCATTGAAGGCCTGAATATACCAAAAGACTAACCTCCCCCTAGAAGATAAGAATAAATTCTGCCAGCAGACAGCCTTTAGATTTGAACTGCAACATTACGTCTTCCCTGGGTCTCCAGCCTGCTAGCCCACCCTGCAGATGTTGGATTCGCCAGCCTGCATAATCGTGTGAGATGATTCCTTAAAATAAATCTCTCTGTATATATACACATCCTGTTGGTTCTGTTTCCCTGGAGAACCCTGACTAATACAGGGTCCTGGGCAATTCAGTCCCAAGCAAGAGGAATTTTATTTTCTCTCTCAACTGTCTCAACTTCCTCTTCTCCAAGCATACTCATTGCTAAGGTTTTAGCACTAAATTACTAATCACTAAATTACTGCTAATGCTGTAGAGACGTCTTCCCTTGCTTTCTCCTTCCCCTTGGAAGACCAAAATTTTGACCACCTTCATCAATCATCATCTCCTTCTTGGTTGAGAAGGGTCCCCATTCAGACTCTTCACCGGGAGTCAGAACATGTCCTCTGCCCAAAGCTCTGTAGAGACTGCAATCACATTCATAGCTAAAACCACAATCTATACAGTGATCCACAAGGCGCTACATGAACTCTGACCCCCTACCACCCTTCTGACCTCCTCTCAACCCCACACCCTGCTTCCGTCCCATTGGCCTGCTTGCTGGTCCCTCCCAGCCCAGGGCCTTTGCACGTGCCTGCTGTAGGGTAACCTCCAGATGTCCACAAGATGCACTCTCAACTTCACATTTTTGCTCCAACGGCATCTTCTCATGAAGATCTTCCTTGTCGACACCACTGGTTCTTCATTACAGCACACTACATTCTGTGCCACTTCCCTGTTCTGTTGCTTTTATTTGCACTTATCACCACCTGATAAACCATGGACTTAATGCATTTGTTTAGCTGTCTTCCCCTCCTGTAGAATTAAATCTCCATGAGAAGAGATTTTTTTCTGGTTTGTTCTCTGTTATTTATATCTGTTTTGCTTATCAGCCCTAGTGCTGGGCACATATAAGTCCCTTAATATTTGATGAATGAATGAATGATTAATTCTGTCTTTGGCTTCGCATGTTATCTGTCTTTCATTCTGAGCTGATCTCTTAAATATTGATAGTGCAGACAAATGGAGAGGTAAGTTTTATGTGCTAGAAATCTCTAGATAACTACCATTTTATAAAAGGTCTCTAACTGAAGACAGAACCTATCAATATTCACTCCATCAGTCACTCCAAAAAAGTGCTCCTTTCGAAATTGGAGGTGTAGATGCTCAATGCAGGATCATGATGCTCAAATTGTCAGCTTTGCTGCCTGGGTTAACAAGAGGCAATGTTGTCAATCACCAACTTCATTTCTGTGGGGTCCCACCTTCCTCTGTATCCATCTACCTCTTAACTTTCAGGTGAGGGTCTCCTTCCTTGAGAAAAATGGGTTCCCAGAACCAGCCACATAAAAGGAATCAACTTAAAACAGAGACCAGAATTCCACTGTAAATAGTGAAAAACATCCTTGATTAGGACTGTCCCTTAACAATTGAATGTAATAATTACTGGAAAAATTGGGAGTGATTGCTTGTGGCTACAAGTTGTCCTTTGGGATAATGAAAAAATACTGAAATTAAGCATCCATCAGATATGGCTTGATCCAGGTGTTCAATCATGGCATTAAGACTTTTTCCTAGTGCACACTTTGCCTATTATAGTGTTGGCTTTATTTTTAGGTTCCTTGTGGTGGCTCATGGTGGCTCTTGACAATCCGAGGTTCCAAATTTACACCCTTGAAAGGCCAAATATCCTCTCCCAATAATCCCAGGAAAGGTCATACTGTGTTTTACTGATTCTGTTTCAGAGATGTGCCCATCTCTGAACCATTTACTGTGGTCAGTAAAAGACGATGTGGTGTGATTATCCAGGCCAGGAGCTATGGGAGGAGTTTGCATGGGCTGAATGTGGGATGCAGAGAAAATTAGGGTACCAGTACTGGAAAAAGAGTGAGTGTTTGGGACTAGAAAATAATGATAAATATTCCTAAGTCTCCAGTTTCAAGAATGTCAGCAACACAGTCCAAAGGAATAGCCAAGAGTCCTGCAAACAGGTTGTATTTCTTTCCTCCTCAGAAATCTACCTGAGTTAGTATTTATGAACAGGAGGTGGCATGAAGATATGTCTTTCTAATTGAGTTTGTGTCATATTTGCTTGAATCAAGGGTAAGCAAACATTGTTTATCACTCCCTATCAACCCAGATCTGTCTTTAATATCAGAGGCAAGACAAGACAGATGCAAGAGATGGGCTGAGTACCAGTTGGAAGAGACAAAGTTAGATCCAAATAGGGTTTGTTTCAGCAGGTCAAGACCTGCCTCTCCTGACAGGTCCTATTTGGGAAGCAAGAGGAAGGCTTGGTGGTCATTACTGGCCTGAGTCAAGTCCCTGCTGCCTTGTGTAAATATGGGCAAGTCCCTCATCCTACTGAGCCTCAGTTTCTGTATCTGTCCAGTGGAACTAGGAAAGTGCATCTCATTGAGTTATGGAAAAGGGTCAAATGGACCAATGTATATTTGGCCTTTTTACTTTTTTTCCATTTCCACATTCTGGATACAATCACTGTTTTTCTGTGTCCCACTCTGTACTCTGGGATGCTAACTACTATAGATGGCAACTCCTATTTCCTGTGCCCACTGGTTTCCATGTGGAGTTGGCCAGTGCGGGCACTGGCAGGTTGGATGGCAAGAGAAGAGAGAGACTAGGGTCTTCGTTCCCCACCCACTCCCTATTTGGGTCAATCTCTGGCTGTACCTCTGTCGCTCTTTGAGTCCGGCTCCTGTTGGGTGGCCCTGGTCCACGACTCCAGCTCTCCCTTGGCTTCAGTAACAGTCCCTTCTCCACTTGCCTCTTCCAATGATGATGATGTTCCACTGTTCCTTATCTTTAGGTACCTGGCATCGCTTTCTTATTTTCTCCATGAGTAGTTCCTTCATCAGAAGTACTTGCACCACTGGAGTTGAATTTGCTTTCCTCCTGAGGCTGACACACATACAAATAAAAATCATTTATATGTAGTAGGAAAAGATTGAAAATTTATTGTTGTTTTTATGTTTAAATGAGCTCAAATGCATAGAAAACTTTCGAGAACAAGTGCCTACAACTGTTGACCCGTAAGCCATCTCAGGGTACCTGGGCTGAGTTGATACTCATCACCCTTGAATATTTTGGTGTGCATTTCTTATGAATAAAGACATTCTCGTCCAAAACCACAATACGACATCGAAATTAGGTAATTACCATGGCTGCCTTGCTCCCTTCCAATCCTCAGACCCAATTTCAGTATTTCCTGTTGTCCCAATAATCTCTTTCATAGCAAAAGGATCTGGTTCACAATGGAACATTGTATCCAGTTGCTATGGTTCTTTGTTTTCCTTCCATCTTTCCTTGAATGTTGTAACTTTGACACTGTTGAAGATTACAGGCTAGTTATGTTGTGGCACATCTCTCTGTTTGGGTTTGCCTGATGCTTTCCGGTGACGAGGTTCAGATGCTACAACTTGGGCAGGAGAGCTCCAGACAGGATGATCTGCTCTTCTCTGCATTTTATCAGGTTGTGCAGAATTTAGATCTGTCATAGTATTAATGATGTTCACTTTGATCACTTGATTAAGGTGATGTCTGTCAGGCTTTTCCACTGTGAAGCTACTCTTATTCCCTTTGAAATTAACACATATTTTGTGAGAAAATGTTTAGAGAGAATGTGAATATACTGTTCCTCATTAGAATTTCAATATTTCATGTATGAATCTGTAGCAGGATGGGCTCATGGATTCCTATTGTACTCTATGGCTTATGTTTCGTTGCTCTGTTTATTTTGTTGCTCTCAATATCCCAAATTTGGCCATGGAAACCGTTTTATGACAACTTCTTTGTTGTTTTGATGTGTCCTCAATCTTCTTTAAGCACTGCCCTGCTTTCTGGATAGAAGATCTTTTAGGCTCATCTGTGCCTTCCCTGCCCCAGTCCTGGGATCAGCTCAGTTACTTTTAGTGGGAAATGGTATTTAGAAACCAAGACCTCAGCTCTAGATGTGCTCAATACTGTTTGGGTATGCCAGGTCCACTCAGCAGAGCCAGGAAATGCAGTCATGCCTCACTTGATGATGGGGTACTTCTGAGAAATACATTGTTAAGTTATTTTACCCTTGTGCAAACATCAAAAAGTGTTCTTACACAAACCTAGGTGTCTACTAATCCTAGGTGCCTAGAGTGTATGGTATAGTAATTATAACCTCATGGGACCACCATTATATATGTAGTCTGTTGTTGACTGAGACATCGTTATGTGGTGCATGACTGTAGTTGTACACACATTGATCTTTCTCTCTCTCTCCCCCATCTCTATCCATCTATTGTTAACTATCTATCTATCTATCTTTCTATTTATCATCTATCTATGTGCCTACCTACCTACCTGTCTACTTATCACCTGTATATCTATCAACTCTCCTAAAAACCATGAGTTTGCACTGTTATCTCAGATTATAATCCAATAGCACAGCATCATTCTAGATTCCTCTCTTTCTGTGTCTGTAACTCCCTTCTCATGCCCCCATACAAGGCCATTCCCCTGTCCTTCCCCTCCTCAATCCAGTCAAGTTCTAACCCTTGATTCTGGCTGCCCTCCTAGCCACCTTGAACTATGATCCCTGAGCAACCCCACCCCAGGGGGCTGCTCTCCTGGCCTCTTTGGACCTCTGACACTCTGCCCCAGGGCACTGTGTCCCCATCGCCTGTCTTGCTGGGCCCCTCCTGATGGCATTGGACTGAACTGTTCAAAAAGGGGAAGGGAAAGGGTCAGCTTCTGGTTTGTACACTTAGTTGTATGAGTTCCACTGTACAGTCTTCTTAGAAAAATTTGTTCATTTCAAGTCAAAGGAGTGTGCTGTAACTTCTCCTTCTCAATATGCTTTTTGTGGGGATGGGGAGAATGACCACCCTGACCAGGGGTGACCCTGGGCCACACCGTCCTGCCCTTGTCCACAGGATGAAGAAAAGTGTGTGGGGGGCCCCTTTAATGTCACCAGACACACATCCATGATTGCCAAGACAAATCAGGCCTGCGGGACCTGAAATAAGGTCAATTAAAACATTTTTGCAGTTGTATCTGAGAGAGGAGAAGACAGTTTTTATAAAATCTGTGATGGTTAATTTTATGTGTTAAAATAAAATTGGCTAAAGGATGACTGGGCTAAGGGATGCCCAGATAGCTAATAAAACATTATTTCTGGGTGTGTTTGTGAGGCTGTTTCTGGAAGAGACTGCCGTTTGAATCATTAGACTGAGTAAAGAAGATCCACCCTCACCAATGTGGACAGGCATCATCCAGTCCACTGAGGACCCAAATAGGACAAAAAGACAGAGGAAGAGTGGATTCACCCTGTCTTCTTGAGCTGGGACATCCGTGATTTCCTGCCCTTGAACATGGAAGCTCTGGGTTCTTAGGCCTTTGGGTTCTGGGACTCACATCAGTGAGCCCTCTGGTTTTCAGGCCTTCAATCTTAAACTGGGAGTTAAACTATCAGCTCTCCTGCTTCTCAGACCATTGGACTTGGACTGGATTCCTCCACCAGCTTTCCTGGGTCGCCAGCTGCAGATGGCAGATCATGGGACTTCTCAGATCCATAATCATGCAAGCCAATTCCTATAATAAATCTCCTCATTTATCTATATATCCTATTGGTTCTATCTCTCTAGGGAACCGTGACAAATACAGCATCTAAACACTCATTTTTTCAAAGAAGTCTGTAGTACTCTAGTAGGGCCACCTTTCATGTGACAGATATATTCATTTATACATATTAACTAATTTACTCTTCACAGTAACCCTAGGAGATAAGTATAATTGTTACCCTTAAAATTGGGGGCACAGATAAATTCACCAAAATTTACAACTATTGATTGGCAGAGTCAGATTTAGGCGCAGTAGGTCTGTCTCTATAGGTCTTCCTATATGTGCTATACCCACTAGGCTATATGTGCCATCAAACATAATTGAGACTAATCCACATGAATTAAAGCAAATCTTCCTGTAAGAAATAATGGCAAACAAGAGCTCAGAAGAATACCTCTCATATGTACAGATTAGACTTCCTGTATAACTCTAGCCCACATAAGTAAGACAATTTATACACGTAGAGGTAAAACATATAGTAACATTAAAAGTAAATGATTTAGGTTAATTAGAATTGTGTAAAATAAGAAAACAAAGTGCCTATCACCTGCTTTTACAAAGACCTTAATGGAGTTGCCAAGGAAGAATATAACACTCTTGATTGCAATTAGATTAAAACTAGTGTAGGCAGCAGAGGAAGTTTTCGGTACAAGCAATTCAAAGAAAAAGTTGATTAAAAGAGGAGAGGAAGCAGCTGGGCCCAGAGGGTAACTGGGGTTTTAATAAGGCCTTGAGGACATTCTCTGCCTCTTATTCTCTCACTTGGATTTCCTTCATTGTGGGAACTGTGGCTACTGAGACCTCCTGGTTCCCACCTCTTGCTTTGAATGTCTTTGCTTTCTTAGCTTATATATGAACATTCCAGGGATGGACTCTGATTGGCTTGCTTTGCATTGTATACTCACATGTAGACTAAGGGTTACAAACTTGGATGCTTCTAGGGCCCAGGCAGGAAACCTAGCAGTAAACTACATTGACTAGGCAATGACAAACTGGAGAGCCTTTGCTCTACCTGTGAGGGCCAGGGCTGCTCCGATGGACTGTTACCATGTGCAGATGTGGGCAGAAAGATTCCAAAGCCTTATTGACTCATGTAAACCAGGAAACCAGGGTTCAAAAACATGGGAAATGGCCAAGCTTTCAAGTGTTGACAATAACTTTTTAAAAAATGTTAAATGGTTAGTGGGACAAATAGTATGGGTTATTTATATATAATATGGGTCAGGAGAGCCAATTTTCCACCTCTGCCTTTGACCACTCAATTTTGGTGGAAAGGGTGAGATAGTAGAAGTGGCCCAATTTGGCACAATCACATGTGGTCACAACAGCAAGAGCCATTCAGATATTGAAGTTTCCATCCAACCTACATGGCCAGAGAAGAATCCTTCCCAGAAGAAGGGATATGTTGGTGCCAGAAGAAGGGAGAGAAGGAATGTTAGACACATCATATAGTGTTCACTGATCAGATCTTGGTATACGTGGTGGAGTTGGGGTAGAGCAGGTAAATATGGTGGACAAGAGATGGAGAGAAAGACGGCCAGGAAGGACAATGTTACCTCTGTCAGATGATGCTGCCTTTCCATGTAGTGTGGCAGCTTCCCCAGCACTGCCTGTGGCTGATGTCTGTGAGGAATCTTGCTCCTCCTTCTTTAAATTTTGAAATCAGGGTTTCACAATCTCAACACTATTGACATATTGGGCAAAATATCTATTTGTTGCTGAGGGTGGGGGGTGTCCTGTGCAAGACTAGACTCTAGTAGCGTCCCCCCACCACACACAGTTATAGCAACCGGAATACTCCAAACATTGCCAAATTTCCCCTGAGTGCACTGAGAACCACTGGGCTAAATACTGCCCACTGTGTATAAAGTACTTCCTACATCAAAATATTTTTTTAACTTTTTACTTGGAAGTAATTTTAGACTTTCAGAAAAGTTGCAAAAATAGTACAAAGAATCCCATATACATTTTGCCTAGATTCTCTCAAATTAACATTTATTATATTTGCTTTATCATTATTTTTCTCATTATCTATATTTGACTATATCTATATTTTTCCCCTCTTTCTCTCTCACTCTCCCCTCTCTTGTATGTGTGTAATTTTTTGAACCAGTTATGAATAAGTTGGACACATGATACCCCTTCAGTGTGTATTCCTTAAAACAACAGCATTCTCTTACATAATCACTGTACATTCAACATCAAGAAAAGGGCATTGCTACAGTACTATTACTTATTTACCTACTTTGTTCAAATGTTTCCATTTCTTTCATTAATGTCATTTATAGCAAAAGTAAACAAAATTTTTCTTGGTGCAGGATCCAATCCAAGATCTCCCCCTGCACTTTCTTGTCATGTCTCTCTAGTGTCTTTTAATCAGAAACAATTCTTCAGCCTTTTTTTTTTTTTTGTTTTGTCTTTCGTAACTTTGATGTGTTTGAAGAGGATAAGCCAGCTTTTTTGGTGCAGTGTCCCTTGATTTTATCTATATTGCTTTGGAAGTAATAGCTGTATTCAGTTTGAATTGATCTGGCCCTTCTGGACACTGAGTTCTGAATCTAGATGATTGTATGTTTGCTGTAATCCTCATATCACTGCTGTCCCCATTTATCCCTGCAGGATCCCCTCTTACTTTTAATGTTCTCATTATTGTGGCAGAAGGCCCCCAGCCTACTTGCAGGAAGCCCCTCACCTCATCGCCTCTCATCTAGCTATTTCTGGGAATGTCCTGACCCCAGGTTTGCTTGATTTCTTCTGTTCTCACTCTTCATCTTTATAGTATTCTCTTGTGGAGGGTCTCCCTGAGACACTTTGGCACAGCCATCTCCCAGGCATGGGCTGAGGGGGCAGATCCTGCTCCTGGTTCCCCCAGCACAACACAGACCACATGCAAATTGTTATACGACTCTCCAAAAGGTGAGGGGCGACAGGGCCTCCCCATTGCTGTAGAGACTGGCATTCTTACATGCTCATGGGTCAGACTCCACTCTGGTCTCTGACATCTGACACACACCATTGTACTGGAGTGTCACAGGGTAAGTCAGTCCCTTCTCACAGTCTTCCCTTCAGTGAGAGTTGAGGGAAAATCACATCTTCCTGCTTCCCCTCATCTCCTGGCTGCCTCCTGGCATAACCAGCTCTTCCTGGATTTCACTCTAAATGCTTAGACAAGCTTGCACGAGCGTGTGCACGCACACACGTCTGCACACTCACGTTCACCCACACCCCACACAAACACTTGCATATGCTCACATACTCAGTAATGCACACACGAGCACATGCACACACACCCTCTGGACTAGCCAATAATTCTTAAGCACAAGGGAATCTAAATCCAGATTTAGGAATAATAATAAAAGAAATCCTTAACTCTGTGGGACTCAGTCCTATTAACACATGTATTTGCATGACTAACAAAACATCTAATATTTTCATTCTGTTTAATGGTCACTTCACAGTTTTCTCCAAGAATATAGGGTATTTGGTATAGAGAAGTTCAGCTCATAACACACACACACACACTCTCTCTCTCTCTCTCTCTCTCTCTCTCTCTCTCTCTCTCTCTCTCCCTCCTCTCTCTCTCTCAACTTGTTTTGGAGAATATTTTGAAAGAACGGAAGTATGCCCAAGAGGTGTATTTAAAGTCTCCATCTTCAAAGACAGAAAATTTCCAGTAACTTTTAAATCACCATTTTCTAATTTGCAATCAGGCTGTCCTATATGATTCTTAAAATCTTTTGCCATATATTAGTATCATCTGCACTTCCATTAACTTAATAACAGTTTTCTGTTTCAAATGTTTCCTTTTCATCTGAGCTTTGTCCTAACCTATCATTTCCATGAAAGTCACTCTTTTACATACTAATTGCATTTTTCCCCAAAACATTAAGGTAAATACATGATTGATAATATGTTTAAAGGTTTTTCTGTGTTTTACCCCAAACTATCTCAAATTCTGCACTTGGGCAAACACTGGTCCTGGGCCAGATGGGGCAGGCAGATCTAGTATCAGCTGCATTTTTCTCCGCAGTTTGAATCTCCTGATTGAAACTCCATCAAATAACTTGGAACAACAGCTTCCAGAATAGGTGGAAGAATGGTTTCCTGAAATTCTGAAATAGCAAATATAAAGGCAAAGAAAGAAACATTCTTTGCAACCATATTAAACACAGTGGCACATTTGACCACAGGACACTGAGAATAATGCACCATGAGTTATCATAGAAGGAGGCCAGCATCACTGAACTATTAACAAGGTAGCGTCCTTCTTTATCTATGTTGAATTGTCCAAACCAGGATATTCCTGGGCTCTAGTCCATCAACCTATATCTAAGTTGGCATTTCCCAACTTCAACCATATGTGCCATTTTTAAATCAATATAAAAATCCAGAGACTTTTCTCCACTCCTTTTCCTAGAGGTGGGTATTCTGTTCCTTTAGAATCCTGCTCTGTCTTTTGCAAGCCAAAAGAACAACATATGTGAACTTTGCCCTCTGTGGCTCATCTAACACAAAACAGAAGTAATTTCCCAATTTCGTAATAAAAAATATTGAACAGGGATCGTTAATGCTAAATGTACCCCAGGATTCTGACATGCACACATTCCACCCTCAGTTAAGAACTGTGGGCCCGGAATGGAAGTTTACAGAATTTCAAAAATGAAACACACTTAAGTGGGGCGTCCTGTCAGTGTGAGCGCCTCCCTACTGGTGAAGTCAAGCACTGCAGCATTTAGACTATAAAAAGCCAGGTAACCTGAGCAGCCAAAGAATGCTGGGAGGGAATTGGAAATTCTTGAAGAATGTTGCTGCAGTCTGAGCCTGCAGCAAGGAGGAGATCTCAGGACTTTTCTGAGAGTACATCCAAGGAAAGGTAACCATCTAGGTGGCATAAATCTCTCAGCAGTCATGCCACTGATGAAGTACTTTGAAGTCCAGGACCCTCCTCTGGTCCAGACACCATTTTAACCCCGTGGTTCAGGGTTTCTGCCTCCACCCACTAGATGCCAGCAGCACTGCACCCTCCTCTGTGATGGTCAAAAAATGTCTGTAGAAAATGCCAAATGCCCCTGTCCTCTGGGCCGTTGCAGAAGTTGAAGCTCTGAGCCACCTGCAGCCATGCCATCTGTGTGGATGAAGCCAGCCTGTGAAGCAGGGATGCCCAGAGAGGCAGACACAGGTGAAGGAGAAGGAAAAGTCTTGGTGAGATTTTGGTCCGTGGTTTAGCTTCCTGTTTTTCCAAGGCTTGATTGTCCTGCTGTTCCTGCAACTCAGTGATATGCCCTAGAATTAATTTTTCTACTAAATACCTGTGCTGGTGGTTGCCTTTCCACCCTCATATCCATCCCTGTTTTCCCTGTTTACTTCTGCATCATGGGGGATGCACGTCCCAGGCATCTTTGCCTTCTGGTTTCTGGACACCTGAGTCCATCATGAGGCAGTGGAAGAAGGCTGGAGTGAAACTGAGGGGAGAAGCCGAGGTATTTACTGCATCTCCTATTCTTGTTTTGTGGCCTGTGCTGCCTGTAGCAGTGACTGGGTCTTCTTAGTAGCCACTGCTACAAGCGGTGTCCCATCTTGCTCTCCATGGTTGGCCCTGGCCTCCGGAAGCCCCTGTCCAGTCCCCCACTGTCCCTCCTCTTCTTGGCTGGCAGTGGCTCCTTTCAGTAGCTAATGTCTGGGCATCTCTTCATCCATCTTTGGCTTCTTATCTTTTGCATCACTGTGTAATCAGTTCCTCTTGTTTAAGCCCCTCTGTCAAAATAACTACAGCCTTTTCTGTTTTTCTGGCTGTATCTTGACAAAATAGCCTTTTTTTTTTTTTTTGCCTTATGCTTATTCAGGTTTGCTTTTTGTTTCCTGCAGTCAAAAGGGTTGAAAGAAAAATACATACACGAAGGCCCCCAGACACAAAGGCTGTTTCCATTCTATTTCTGCTGGGTAAAATGGAGAGGAATTGGCCCTTCCCTACTCTGAGCCTGTTCTGTGTCAATAAAAAGGAGCTTGACAATCCCTGCTCCACCACTTCACCATGTAGTTGTGAGAAGTGGGATGCCAGTGTTTGTTCTAACTCATCTACTAGAGTGTAAGTTCCCACGGGCACAGATTTTATCTCTGTTGTTGATACTGAGACCTTCATACCTAGAGTAGTTCTGGGCACACAATAAGCACTTCATAAATATCTGTTAAATGACAATTAGACCCAATAAGAATTGTGGGTCTTGGTGAAGGGAGATCAATTTAGTGGATTGCTATCAGCTTTTCTCTTTCATACATAGAATAGAACAGAAACTCTATTCCAAATAGAGTACATTTCACATGGTAGGTCTATGTATTGTGTGCGAGTGTGCCCTAACTTGCATTGTGAAATGCATTTTTTACAATAGACTTTGACTTTTAAAAGTGTGGGCCGAGCCCGTGGCGCACTTGAGAGAGTGCGGTGCTGGGAGCACAGCAGCACTCCGGCCGCGGGTTCAGATCCTATATAGGGATGACCGGTGTGCTCACAGCGCTCACTGGCTGAGCGTGGTGCGGCCGGTCTCAAAAAGGACAAAAAAAAAAAAAAAAGTGTGAAAGCCAATGAGCATGATTATAGGCTAGCATTTTGTAAACAGCGGGGAGTTGTGTAAATCTAACTTGGAGTGTCTCCTGGAGTGCTCACAGTGAGCATAAAGGATTCCCTTTAAAATCTGGGTCCAAACCACCTCTCTAGTTTCATCTCACACCTCTCCCCAGCCATTCGAAATAACTTAATTTCCTAATTTCAGGAGACTGTTTCATGCAAAATGTGTTGCTTGTTCACAAACTCAGTAAAGAATTAGTAAAAAAAGTTGATGATGAAGAATAAAAGTCAGAGGGTAAATAGGTTTTATTTCTTGTCTCTAACGCAAAACATAATTCCCACCACTCTGATTTTTTTTTTTTTTTTTTTTTGCTTGATTGCACACGCCACCCATAGGGAGGCCAGAAAACATGTCCTTATTTCTAGGGCTAGCTCCATACAGAATCTCACAGAACCTGGGGCACTGGAGCATTGCCACTTATTTGTATTATAAAGCAGGATGAATCATTTCTTCTCCAGTTAGGATTTTCTTTTGCTGGGGGGTGAGGACAGAAGCTTGAACTTGTTTTATTTAGAAGGGGGAAAAAAAATCTTTTTTTGAACTCTTGATCTGCATTTTCAGAAGTGGAGTCCATTTACACACTCTCAGGTCTCTCATTGTCTTTTTGTTTCCCAGCCTCCTCAGATCAGGGATAATTCTTTATGACAAGAAATGAACATTCTAGTGACAATGCAGCCTCCCTCAGAACAAACCAGAGCATATATCTCATGCATCCTCCATGTCACCTCCCTGGGTTTTATTTTAATTGCCATTCTCTCCAAAAGCACGATGCCTATTAAATTATTCATGGTGGTATAATGTTTATGTGATCGGAGTAATTATTATAATTATGCATTGTGAATTTTTATAATTAATGACCTCACTCAGATTTCACTTGGCACAGAATATTTCCAAAGGGGAATCAGATGATCAGATCGTCTGGAGAATCAGGATGAAATAAAATGGTGACCTACATTGGGCTTTGTGAAGCAGTAGAACATTTAGTCACTCACCCTGGGGAGTGCAGTTAGGAGGCATCTTGAGGACAAGAGGAAAGAATGGGATCCCTTTAGAAGTGCCCTGACACCCCGGTTCGGCATCTTCCTCTGTGGACTGCCCATGAGAAGCTGTCTAGAAGTATCCTGGTAGAATAGCCTAGTAGACTGGTAATGGACACATGAGTCCATTCTCATGATGCTTTTTACTGAGACTTCGGCTTGCCAAATCTGCTAAAACCCCCAACAACACTCAAGGACAGTGATCCTGCTCCCCAGTGATTCATGACAGCAGAGTGACCTTACCAAGGACTCAGGCTTCAGCTAGCTCAACCCACCCCCCTTTGTGAAAGAGTATAAAATGCAAGGAATTGGGGAAATGGCTGGTGGCACTCTGAGCATGGGAAGAAATGTGAAATTTTATGAATGATAACTTGTCTTAGTCTGCTCGGGTTGCTATAACAAAGTACCATAACCTGGGTATCTTCTAAACAACAAAAATTTTATTTTATTTTATTTTCTTCAAATGAAGAACTAATACTTTATTCTTTTTTGCATGATTTGAATTTGTTTTATTTTTATTTTTTAGCAATGAGTGTGTTACTTTCTCACCTGAAATTAAATTAATGTACTAAAAAGAAGTGCTTCTCACAGTTCTGGAGGGTAGAAGTTCAAGAGCAAGGCATGGCAGATTCAGTATCTGGTGAGGACCTGCTTCCAGGTTGCTATGTCCTCACATGGTGGGAGGGGCAACAGAGCTCTCTGGGGTCTCTTTTGTAACGGCACTAATTCCATTCATGAGAGCTGCACCCCCGGGACCTAATCACCTCCCAAAGCCCCACCTCCTAATTCCATCATCTTGGGGGTTAGGATTTTTAACACATGGATTTTGAAGGGACATTTAGGCCATAGCAATACTAGTTAGATTTCAAATATTTTATTTTAGTGCCTCAATTTCTTCATTTCAACTTGCATCTGGGGAACCAATGCTTTCTGTGAGCCCAGAAGAAATATTTTGAATTGCTTTTCACAATGACCTTTCACCTACGTTGTTCATTTTTAGTCTCAGACCAATTTGAGAGTAAGACAGCTACCTTTCCCATTTTACAGATAAGGAAACTGAGACACTTAGGGTCACATAGAAAATAGATGATGACCGCTTTGGACATCTGATACTCAAAGTATCCACCCTGCACCAGCCTTCCCCCTGCCACTCTCCCTGGAGAGTGTAATTTAACCCTTTACTTGACTTTTCAGGATTTTCCCTCAGTGTCCTCAAGGAGAAGGAAAAGAAAAAAAAAAAAAGAAAGAAAGAAACAAAAAGAAGAAGAAAAACCAAAAGCCTACATAGAATCCTGCTCAGTGACCAGAAATCAGTCTGGCCATATTTTTCTGTTTTAAGCACCAGCTCAATAACAACAAACTCGTGTCCCTGTACTTCCTTCTTTATCCATATAGAATGCTGTACTTTTCAAATCCTATTGAGTTGTGTATTCCTCTGCCTCTTTGTCTCTGCTCTGTGATTTCTTGAAGACATAATACCATATTAATCTCTGTATCGTCAGGATGTTATGGAGTATCCAACACCACACATAATAAGGATGAAGTACTTCTTGAATGAGTGAATAAACATTGTTTCCTCTATACCTCTCATTGCCTGCCTTTCTTCCTTGTGCATACATCCCTTTGTCTCTCTGAGTCTCCTATATTTACTGCAGCAGCGTTAGTATCTTAGAGAATATTTGCTGATTTGATAGACAAAGCTTATGGCCTGAATCCTGAACTCAGGACATGGTACTCAGGTCTGACCCAACATTTAGACCCCCATTTCCTGAACACTGGCCATTCGGATATTACAATCAGGGTGCTTTGGGCTGCAAGTACTCACAACTTTAATACAGTCTGGCTTAAATGGTAATTAAATGTATTTTCTTAAAAGCACAAACTCCAGAAGTAGGGTGGTTTCCAGGTTAGTTGATGCTATGTCTTACTATTGCCTGCAATGGTCAATGTCTTCTGTCTTTCCCACAATATGGTCACAGGATAGATGTTTGTGGTTTTTAGGGTGCCTGCTTTATATGTTTATTGCTGGAAGAAGAGTCTAGCTTTTCAGGACTTTCTCTCAAGAATGGGGGAGGGCTCTCCTGGAAGTTTCCTCTCTCCCTGTCTTGCTTGTCATATTTAAAACAGATAGCTGTCACTGGAAAAGGGGTTGGATTCATCTTAAAGGGGTCAGAACAACACCCCAGAGCTGAGAATGGGGTTAGCTTTCAGTAAGGTTCATGTCTGTGAGGGAGGTCAGGAAGAAGATGAGTGAATATAATCAGGAGTATGTAAGGAATTAATGTTTATTTTTAAAGAAAAACATTTAAAGGAAAACATAAAGCAATTCATTTCTTTAACTTAGCAAAACTATTTTTAAAATCTGAAGGTCTGATATGCTTTTGGCAGCTGGCAGTTGTCAGGATCCAAACCCTTTTTTTTTTATAATCTTTATTTATTTATTTTTTTAATTTTTTTTTAAATTTTATTTTGTCGATATACAATGTGGTGGATTATTGTGGCCCATTACCGAAACCTCCCTCCCTCCACCCGCTCCCCCCTCCCTCCCAACAATGTCCTTTCTGTCTGCTTGTCGTATCAACTTCAAGGAATTGTAATTGTTGTGTCTTCTCCCCCCTGTTTTTTTTTGAGTGTGTGTGTGTGTGTGTGTGTGTGTGTGTGTGTCTGTGTGAGAATTTATTTATTTATTTTATCTCCCACCAGTAAGTGAGAACATGTGGTATTTCTCTTTCTGTGCCTGACTTGTTTCACTTAATATCTGCACAAAGGACCCAAACCCTTGATCTTGGTGTTATAACACCACACTCTAACCAACTGAGCTAACTGGCCAGCCTTCATATACATGTAATGTTTTCTTCTCAAAGGCATTAAAAAAAGTGTATAATAATACAAACAAAAGATATTTATCTGTGTGCCATTTTGGGCATCACTGGGTTTAGACTAGACTTCCCAACCTGAATATTCCAACCAAACTCACCTTGTGATCTTTGGATGGAATTAATTCCATGTTTTTATGGACCTAGGGGATATGACTGTCATTCTGCCAGGTACCTTTTTTTTTCCTAGTTGCAGTGCACATATATTAGTTTTTGCCTTTTTAAACTTACTTTCATGACTTAATAGAGTCAAGGGTCTGTTTTTAGGGATTGGACAGTCAAGTTTTCACTTGGCCCCAGCTTGAAATAAAGAGTAGCAAATAGAATAAATAACTTCAGTGAAGGAGATAATTTAGTATTGACTATTTGGCTCTGGTTAATTTTCTGTGATATGAACACCATGTAGAAGTCGGGTGGACATGACGGCCCCCTGTCAGTGCAGGGCCAGTAGCTGTGAGTATTATGCATTTGTAAATTCAGAAGGGTTTTAGTGTGGAGCCAGATTTATTTAAAGTCATAAATGTGTTATTGGATTACTCCTCCTTGGTCATGCCTCTAAGTAATTTATGGCCACAAGCGTGGATTCGGGTCTCTAATAAGCTTCGCCCTCCTTGGGATAGTGACTGTCTTGCCTTAATTAGTGCTGAATCTTCCTCAGTAATATCCTCTTGCTTTGGGTGAACATTTAATGGGCCCTGTAAATGCTGGTCTAGAAGCCACAATGGACTTAAACTTGAGATGGTCTGACTTTAATTCTTTGCCGCCCTCTCTCTTAATCATTTTGAAGAACACTGCAATATCTCCTGGTGGGCAGCATTTTTTTTTTTTTTTTTTTTTAAGGATTTAGTATCTCATCTGAACTTTTTCCTTCTGACACCCACGTGATTCCAATGGAAAAACTCTCTGGGTACAATGATTTGTTTTAATTTAAGAACATAATCCTTTACCCTGGACTTGATCAAATCCCTTAGAGACCCCAAGTATGGAAAACAAATTAAGGCTCTGCTCGACCTGTCTGCAATTCAAAATTAAGACAGTACTTAGCCATAAAGCAAGTGAAAGAAAGTACAACAAAATGTTTATTTTCTAATGATTCTGACTTCAATCTCGAATGCTTTAGAAAACTAATCCCTTCTTTATTTTAGGTTCCCTGATTTGTTTGTGCTTGGGGTGACTGCCTTTGGGGTAATCAGACCCCACTTTTAGTTACGAAGGAAGCTTTAAAGGTTATAAAGCATTTTCATGTGTTTTTTTTTTTTTTTTTTTTTTGTCCTTTTTGAGACCGGCTGCACCGCGCTCAGCCAGTGAGCGCTGTGAGCGCACCAGTCATCCCTATATAGGATCCGAATCTGCGGCGGGAGCGCTGCTGCACTCCCAGCGCCTCACTCTCCTGAGTGCGCCACGGGCTCGGCCCAAAGCATTTTCATGTTTTCAGTGCATTTTTTTTCCTCTCCTTCTGACCAAAATAGGTTCAGGACACTGCTAGATAGCGTCTTTGGGAGAATGTACATCTAATCATGTCATTCCCTTGCTTACAACCCTGGTATGGCCCCCCTTGTTCTAAGCATCAATTTCGGATCCCAGTGATTTGGCCCCTTGGAACCTGTCTGACCTCAGTCCCACCTACCCTTCCCCTGCGCCTCAGCCATTCTGACTAGCCCCGTGTTCTTCCTACCTCAAGGCAATTTATTATTTTGATTTTTTTGTCCGTTTATTTGTTTTTATTTTTATTTTGAAATAGAGATTTACAGGAAGTTGCAAAAAACTAGTACCAAGAGTCCCCTGTCCCCTTCACCCAACTTTCCCCAAGATTACATCTTACATGACTACAGGGTGATAACAAAGCCAGGAAACTGACATCAGTACAGTGTGTGTGCATGGTTCTGTGTCATTTTTATCCCACGTGTTGGAGACATCAGCCTCCCTATATTGAAGACACTTAACGGTGTCATCATGCCAGGGGTCTTCCTCCTGCTACCTCAGCATCATGAAACCTTCCTGCCCCCATCCTTAACCCCTGACAAAAACTACTCTTTCACCTCTATAATTTTGTCGTCTCGAGAATGTTATGTAAATATATAAGCACATATATAAAAATATATATAAACGCAAATATATAAATACATATAAATATATAAACACAGTGTGTGACCATTTGAGATTTGCTGTTTCACTATTTATTCTTTTTTCTCTTAAATTAATTTTTAATTATGTAAATAATAAATGAATACATTCCCTTGGGGAAACAATAAACATTGCAAACAAGGCTGGAGTCCTCTTTGACCTATTCCTATTCATGCATGGGAACTCAGCTCACAAGAGAACTTTCTTTCCCGTCTGGGAAGGGACCAGGGCCCCTGTGCTGGCTCCTTGTACTCATCCTTCACATCATGTACCCATGTGTATATATATATGCACTGACACATGTTGTCCCAGTTTAACTCGAAGCTCCATAAGTGCTGGGATTTTCTCTCTTATTTTGTCGTACTGTCATTTTCCCCCGTGGAGTATTTAATTTATTGTACAACACTGTATTTAATGCTTACAGCAATGGCATGAATTTGTGGAATTAATGAGGTAACTTCCTCCTGGTGATTCCTGGTTGAGTTAGCAAGAAAATCCCTGTATCTTGACTCTTCAGTCCTGAGTTTAAGTTTTACCTTTTAAGCATCACTCTGGGTCTTCGAAGGTGACTAATTTATGTTCTGGAAACTCACAATGGTACTGGAGATATTGGTGGTGAGACTTGCTTTCTCTGGGGCTCTGCGCTGCTATGGAGCCCTGATTTTTAGGCAGCCATGTTTCATACCATGTGACTCCCATCTTTCACATCTCCACCCATGATTGATTCTATGATGAGACATACCTGATCCCGGGTGCACACAGCATATCTGGGTGCCAGGTTTTGAAAAGAAGAGCTGATCCAATCAGATTCAGTTTGATGTTAGCAGTGCACACAGCATTCGGCAGTGATTGTTGAGTAGCCACTATGACACTCTTAAATACAGTGAGGCTGATGGTGCCCACTCAGAGATACAAGGACACACAGAGAAAACAGAGATGCATGACAGAGCGGTTGTTGCCTTCCTCTCCAGTGGCGAGGGAAGATGACATTTCTTAAGCAGAGGAAACATTTGCTAGAAGGTTGGAGACACTCAGGCAGGTGTTCGTAGCTGGGTCATGCTGATGCAGAGCATGAAGGGAAGACCCACAAAATCCCACGGCCAGGCTCTCCAGAGCTGTCTGGAACCTGAGCCCTTCCTCCGGGTCTTAGTTCTGTGAGATGTGGCCCCCAGAGAGCTCCTGTTTTTGGATATCTGTGAAACCCCTTGAGGATCCCCTACGATGTGACTGGAAGGGATCCTCACATGACTGTGGCATCAGGACTGAGGTGTGTATGCACATCCCAAACCAGGAAAACACCAGGAGTTAGGGGCCAGGAGAACCGGAGCAAGATGCTCACGTTTACATAATCAAGTAATTGTTGGGCTAGACACACTGTAGCAGTGTCAGATGCTAGACAAGACACCACAGGAGATGGAAAACTCCAGAGCAGTAAGAGCAAGAGTGAAAGGTTTTGGGCAAATCCACACGACAAGCAGTGGTGCTTCAAGGAAATAACCATAAGGGTTGGTCAAAGTTCATGGGCTGGCTCAAGTAAGTATTTGTTCATTGTGATTGAACTTCTTTTGAAGTCTTCCGAACAATCCTGCACTGGTTTTAAAAGAGAAACCTCTGAGTTCAAAGACTGGGGAAAGTTCTGGGTCCTTTCTCACTGGGTTATTGGAGGAGGACACAGAAGTATTGGCTCAGCTCTGCGCTCATCTTCTTGAGCCTGGGACCTTCCCCAAAAGCAGAACTCATGGCCTCCTTTATTTGAAGTAGTCACTACGACAGGAGAGACAGAAAAATTTCCACTGGATGTCAGTGTGTGCCCTGCATTACTTCCTTTCTGAACAATGTTTGTCACAGCAGAGTTGTAGTGGGCACTCGTCAGGGTGTCTGCCTGGTCTGCAGCACCATCTTTTCACACAGAACCATGCACACAGAGAGGGTGCCAGCGGCAGTATCTACAGCAAGTGAAGCTGGCTTGTGGTCAGTTTTAAGCTGTAGAGGTGGACACCTGCTCCTAGCTAGACTAAGATGTGCTGTCCTAGAAATATGGAATTTGGGCTGATTCCAGGCCCCATTTGTGGTGGAGCTAAGCTAACATCAGAACCTAAGGACCACGCACATGGAGCAGAAGCAAGTGACTGAAAAGCATGGGTGGGTGGTGCCCTGAGGGCAGTGGGGGCAGGAGAACTGGGAGGTGGGGAGGTGGGTAGAGCATGAAAGAGGAAAGGAAGTGTTGGAGAGACTGAATTAGGGGCTTGGGCAGGTGATGACTGCCTCCTTCCAGTGGCTCTCCAGACCTCAGTTCCAGTTCTTGCTGCGTTGCTGTGCTGGGGCCCTCCGCAGTGCCCCTCAAAATAAGTCTCCCTGGGTTAAGAATGTGGTTCTTTTACTTGCATCCTGAGGAGTTTTAAATACCGAACTTTTAAATTATTATAATCATTTTATTACAGTAGCACCCCCTCCCCCCATCCACAGAGGGTATGTTCCAAGACCTCCAGTGGGTGTGGGAAGCCATGGATAGAACCAAAACCTCCATATCCTGTGTTTTTTCCTGTCCATACATACCTATGAAAAAGTTTAATTTATAAATTAGGTACAATAAGAGATTAACAGCAGTAACTAATAATAAAATAGAACAATTATAACAGTCTGCCAGCATCACTTCTCATGCACTTTGGGGCCATTATTAAGTAAAGTAAGGGTGATTTGAGCACAGGCACTGGGACACCCAACAGTGGATCTGATAATGGAGACAGCCACTAAGTGAAAAACGGCAAGCAACCTGTACAGCATGGACATGTGGGACAAAGGGGTGATTCACATCCTGGGCTGGAGGTTGTGGGGCAACAAGGGATTTCATCATGCTATGCAGATGGTGTGCAATTTAAACTTGTGAATTGTTTATTTCTGGATTTTTTTCATTTAATGTTTTTAGGCTGCAATTGACCATGGGTAACTGAACTGAGAGGAAAGTGAAAATTGCACATAGAGCAGGACTGCTGTATCATCATCATCATCATCATCATCATCATCATTATTGGCACAACCCACCTTTCCAGTGCTTTCCCATCTCCATCTTGGCTCCAGCATCTACACACAACTGCCTTGCTTCTGCCCTGGGAACCATGTCTCTCCCTGAGCCTGAGCATTTGCCTTGATTTTTGAAGAATTAGTTATAAATGATGGGATGGCACTATTAACATTTTAAATAAATTGGATTTCACATATCACCATCACCACTGTATTTATCTGTTTCTCTTGCTTACAACAGAATACCTGAAACTGGGAAAGTTATAAAGAAACAAAATCTATTTCTTACAGTTTTGGAGGCTGGGAAAACCATGGTCCAGGGAACACATCTGATGAGGGCCTTCTCCTTGGTAGGAACTCTGTAGAGTTCCATGGTGACCAGGGTGTCACATAGCAAGAATGGCTTGAGCAAGGCCATTCTTGCTCAAGAATGTTCACTCACTCTCCTTATGAAGCCATTGGAACCACACTCATTGCTCTACAAATGGATCAATCCATTCACAAGAGCACGGTTTTCACAATCTAATCACTTCTCAAAGGCCCCACCTTTCAAATACCATAATTGGATTTCCCACTTTCTTAACACTATCACAGTAGGGGGTCAAGTTTCCAATGCATGAAGATTGGGGGGACATATCTGACCCATACCAACTGCCAAAAGAAGAAGGAAATCTTTAAGGATCTGAGGAAAGAGCTCCATTTTATTTGCATTGATTTAGCAAGCAGATGCAGAATAGGCCCCACAGTAGACTTTGCATCTTAAAGGTGTTCTGCGAAGGTAAACACTAGTGTGTAAATGACTGTACTCTGTTGGGCAGGTAGAGTGGTCACTCAGCTTTGAGTCTGACGTTGGTGAAGTGCCTGGGAGGGAAGAGTGGGAAAAAAACTTTTTTTTCTTTTCTTGGCATCTCATGACTTCAGAGTCCGTGGGAAGAACCAACAAGTGTCATCTGTAGTGCTGGCTGGTCTTACTATCATCTCTGTCCCATCAAATGGGGGTAGGCATGTTCTACAGGCAAGTAGTGGTATTGCATGTAAAATCAGATTTCTTGATCAAATGTCAGCTCTGAGACCCAATCCTCATATGGATCCCTCTGTTTTTTTGTTGGTGGTGGTGTTGTTCCTCCCTGGAATGCTACTGAACAGACTTAGGAGCCTTAAAATAAGTTGCATAGGGCACTAGTTTTGTCTAGAAGATGGTAGTTCTTACTCAAGTCTAGCTAAATCAGGAGGTGTTATGTAACTCTGCTGTGTCACAGATTTGCTAAAATCCTTCACCAAGCATCTATTATGTGCAGATTTCTATGAGACACTAGGGGAAAATACAGCATTAAGGGAATGTAGAGAGTATTGAGAGAGAAAGATACTTCTTTGGAGCAGGTTGTAAGTGAGGGTTAATAAAACATCTACATCACACAGTAACAAAACTTCAAAGCCTTTGCCTTAATACATATGAAAAGATTTATATAAATTGGAGATCCATGGGCTGAATGATGGTTCAGAGTTGAGTTGAGTTAACTCAGTGGTCATTTCAGACTGCGCTCAAAGATTCTATACCTCTGGAGGTTCAGAAGTGGAGAAAGGTGAGTTTGGCCAGTCCAGTTAGGCAACGCTCCTTGGATAGGATGGGATGGATGAGAAGAAAGGTGGGTTTGGGTGCAGGAAGGAGTGGAGGGGTACATTCCAATCTGGCATTGACATGAACCGATATACAGAGGTTGGCATTGCCATAAACCATGACTGAGAGAACTATCAAAATAGAGTTGATTGTTAGTGGGTTTGTGCTGGCAAGGAATGGGAAATGAGGCTACCCTAATCACATTCTTCCAACCAACCTCTCCTTGGAAGCATCGCCTGTGGTATCTCAGTCTGAAGAGGAAGGGTTTAATTTGTAGGGAAAAAGACTTAACATTTTAATTATTTTGATACTGTCCTTACCTTGGGATTTACTCTGCTTTCTCCAAATTGCCCGAGCCCTGGAAGGCAGTTACTACCAAGCCTGAAAACTCAATACATTCTAAACTTAAAGTTTCCTCTGAACTTTATATGATTCCATGGCTTCATGTTGTGGTTTTTGTGGCTTTTCTTTTTTTTTTCCATTCAAAATTAAATTATCTGGAATGAAGAAACCACAGCTGTTAAACAGTGGGCATTAGATGACATTTAAACATCATTATCTAATGCTCTAATGGAAGAATTGGCTCGTGATTAAAAACGAGACCTCCCAGCAGCAATCATCTGAAGAGTTGCCATTCGCAAATTGCCTATTTTAAGAAGACCCCTGAATCTATTACTTGGTATTTTCAGAGAAAATGTGACACCACGCTCATCTGTGACTGGATTTTTAAGGACTATGCTGATTGCTGGCAGAACTTTCCGGTATGATCATTATGGTTTTCTGCCTGCCTAGATAGACTGTGCCTTGAACTGACAGTAGCCTGGTAATGTTTATAATTATGATGTGACACTAATTTTAGAGATTATCTCAAGGAGTCAGTAATCCATTTCCAGGGTTTACTTGAGACTTAATTTAGGCATTCAGGATCTCTTATCATGAGTAATTAATGAAATCTGTTTGAGTCTGTCTTCATCCCAGTAATGTTGTGTTTGATACCAATGACAGTAGCCTTCACATTTCAACCAAGTATGCAGATTTTTTACTCCCAAGGAAAACTTCCATCCTATTGATTTCAATTTAAAATGTTTAGAAGTAAAAATTTCAGCTTTGATCACACTTCTTTACCCTGTGAAGAAATTCTAACGTGGAATTTAGAGGTTTATCCATTTTTTTTTTTTTTGGTAATGTTATTTTTAGAAAGGCTAAAGAGAGATTATAATGATTGTTTCAGGTGTTATATATATGTAACAGCAGGATTTCTGTGGTAGGCATCTATTTAATTATTTCTACTGTTCTGGTTTTTGAAGCCTTTTCAAGAAGGGCATATAAAAGGAAAGGACCTTTGTCAATTTCCACTGTAGCTCGGTTTCTCATCTATCAATTGGATCACTGCTAAGGTTTTGGAAAAAGGGAAAAATGAAAGAACTGATGATAATTCTCCAAAAAGCAAATAACTGAAAAAATGTGAGATGGGTTTTTATAATCTAGTTAGTATGTTGGGAAAAGTAGGCATCTTCCAGCATGGTTAACCACTGAGTGAGCTAGGGTTTTTTGGCTGTAAGCAAAGAAAAGTGCTCTGACTAAAGAATGTGGGCTAGCCCTTAATATTGAGAACATGGTGAAAACCCTGAGTTATTACTAAAGGAATCAAAAGAAGGAACTACATGAAACCTTTCACCATTGCTGGAACAAATAACCATCTTCTTTCGGGCATCCTTAAGATTCTGTCTTTGGCAAGAGTCCAGCTGACCAGTGTTAGGTCACACATGCACCACTGGTTATGTGGCACTGTGAGAGGAAAGAGGCCTCAAGGGACCTTATCAGCTGGCTTTGTAGACTTACTCTTCCACTTAAGCTGGACAAAAGGGGGAGGAGTAATATCTTCTTCTTTTCCAAAATCAGGGTGTCATCAGGAAGGAAGAAAGGATGTTGAGTTACCAAAATGTACAAATACCCTAACTGGAAGCCAAAATCTGCCCTAGAAGTTCAGGAATATTTGAGTAAAGATGTTCAGAATCATCTGCCTAAAAAACCGTAAGCTCCAGCTCTCTGGATTTGAAAAAAAAGAAAAAAGAAAGAAAAGAAAAGAATAGCAAAGCTATCAAGGACCTGTATTTTAATGTACGCTATTACATTTCACAATTGTTTTTCAGGATAAATTTATATCAGGTGATATGAAAATGAGGCCAGATATTTTCATAATCTCCTATGACCCAAATGTATTATTAATTCCTTCATCCAATTTTAATATAACTCAAAATTATTCCTTGATGTCTATTAATAATTAAGGAAAGCAAAATGGTATTATCTCTTAATGGCATTTTGACTTTTTAGTTTCTTTTTGGAATAAATGTACCTGGTGCATTTCTTGCTATGTCAAGATTCTAGAGAATGTCAGGTCACCCTATGTCATGACTTTTCTGTCCTTGGTTTGTGAGTTCTGCTGTCTTGTGCTGTCTCCCCACCCCCACCAGCCCCTTTACCCCAGCAGTCACTGGCCTCCTCACAATGGGCCATCACCCCACTTTTCTTCTGGGGAGCTGCCCCTCCATGGGCTCTCAGTCCCTTAAAGTGGGGTTCCATCCCTCAGCCTCCAGAGGCAGTCAGGTGACCCAGGTCCATCCAGTGAGAATGATGCATTCTGTAGGCATTAGTGGTTGACTCAAGGGTAGAAAGGTGTTCTAAGTGGGCCATTCAGAGGCCAGAAATGATAGTCCTGGGACTTTGACCACTTAGGAAACAGTCATTCCTTCGTACCTGGGCTGTGAATCCTGAGCTTCTGGTGACCATCCTGTCTGAGAGTGAAGCCCACACAAGTGGTAACAGCATAGATGGTTTGGATGACATCATCTAGCTCTTAGACCTGGTCTTTTTTGGACCCAGGCATTTTCCCTGGATGTTTCAACCATAGGAGCCCATAACATTCTGTTTTGTGCTTAAGCCTTAGTGAGTGTGGATTCTTTTATTTGCTACCGAGTTTTTTCACACAAAAACCCTCTGCCAGTGCTTTTTTTCTTTTAGTTCTAGTGAATCAGATTCTGGAAATTATTCTTTTTATTTATTTATTTATTTATTTTGTATTCTGGAAACAACATTGCTTAGGAAGGCCGATAGTTTTTAGGAAGGTCATCAATGGTACCAGAGGGACCAGCATATGAAAGACAGACTAGAATTGTGTCCAGCAAGTCCTGGGCACTCAATACATCTTTGTTGAACACTGGCTAGTCCATGTTACTGCTTCTTCCAGAGAGGGCTCCACTCTCTTCAGGAGGAGTTCCTCAGGCTGCAGAAGCTCCTCAAGTAGGGATGAGCTGAAGATTCACCAGGATGGGCAGAGAGAACCTGTTATCTGCCACTTACCTCTTTGGATATCTCTAACCTTTATTAAACATCTGCTGAGCACTGGGTATAAGCGAGAGGTTTTTTCTGCTGGTTTCCCCGGTTGCTCTCAGGACGACTCCACAGGAGATGCTATCAGTCTCCCAGTCTCATTACCTCGGGCTGAGCTTCTTCCTTCAAGTGAACTAATTAGCTCTTAGGTTCAATTACCTTGTCTCCCTTGGTCCCCATAGAGGGAAATGGTGTTTTTAAAATGTGATGGACAGCATTTTCCTCCAGCTCTGGTGACAGGGATGGCTGTCATTGCTGTGCTTTGAGGAGGAGAGTCTGTTGGAATCTTGATGTATCTGTCATGACAAAAGGCAGAGGAGATAAGTGTCCTCACTTAAGCAGGAGAAAGGTCCTTTCAGTACTTTCCTACCTCTGACGGAGACTGGCATGGCAGGGATGGGTGGGGAGGAAGCAGATTCCAAGCTAAACCATACTTTTTTGATTGAGATCCATAGCCCAGGAATGAGAAGTTAAAAAAAGAGAAAGATTCAAATCGTTCTTTTTCTCTTTTTAACTCTGTGGCATTTGGCAAGTTACCTGTCCTTTAAGAGTCACAGGACCTTCTTTATAAACTTGAAATGCTTGGCATACCACAAGCACCAACACATGCATTTATTTTTTATCCAGATGAAATCCTGACAACATACAACCAACCATTTTAAAGTATACAGTCCAGTGGTGTTAGTGCATTCACAGTGTTGTGCAACCAACATCTTTCTCTAGTTTCAAAGATTTTATCACCCCAGAAAAAAACCCCGTACCCATTAAGCAGCCATTTCCCGTTCCCCCTGCCCGCAGGCCCTGGCAATGACTCGACTTTCTGTCTCTACGGATTTGCCTGTTCTGGACATTTCATATCAATAGGATCTTACAGGGTGTGACTTTTGCAGCTTCTTTGATTCAGCATCGTGTTTCTGATTTTTGTCTTTGCTGTCACATGTATCAGCACTTTATTCCTTTTTAGGGCTGGATAATATTCCATTATATTAGACCACAATTTGTTTATCTCTTCATCAGCTGATAGACAATTGGGTTGTTTCCATCTTTTTGCCATTTTGAATAATGTTGCAGCGAACATTTGTGTACAAGTGTTTGTATTTTGAGAACAATGAGGCTGATACATCCTATTATTATTTACATTAATTATTATTAAATTGTATTACCAAATACTGTTACAAACTGTTACATTAACACTTCTATTTTATATTAATACTATTTATAATAACAAGCGTGTGACTTGCCCACAAAGCTGATGAGTCAGACCTAGACTACAGGAGTCTGCTTTATTTTTTTTTTTAGAGGACACACTTTCACTTGCTCCACATTTTTCAAGAGTTCTAACCGACAGTCACAAACACTCTGAGAAACAAGGTCCGTACTACTTTCCAGCCTTTTTTTTTAGAGGACACACTTTCACTTGCTCCACATTTTTCAAGAGTTCTAACCGACAGTCGCAAACACTCTGAGAAACAAGGTCCGTACTACTTTCCAGCTATCCCTTATTAGCTCGGCTAAGCTGGATGCAAAGGTCACACGCAGCGTTGTCTCCCTTCCATTAACTGCATAACTGCTGCTCCGTGCAGTCATGGAATTGGGAAGCATCATCCACTCAGCGAGCTCCACGCTGGGCTTTCTTCCCATTTAGCGTGCACCACGGGGAACTGATCCTATTGCCCTAGAAGAAAATGAGACAACAGGGATCAGTCAGAAGGGGGCCCACTTCTCTGCCTCTATTCTCTACATTTGNATCCCTTATTAGCTCGGCTAAGCTGGATGCAAAGGTCACACGCAGCGTTGTCTCCCTTCCATTAACTGCATAACTGCTGCTCCGTGCAGTCATGGAATTGGGAAGCATCATCCACTCAGCGAGCTCCACGCTGGGCTTTCTTCCCATTTAGCGTGCACCACGGGGAACTGATCCTATTGCCCTAGAAGAAAATGAGACAACAGGGATCAGTCAGAAGGGGGCCCACTTCTCTGCCTCTATTCTCTACATTTGTTTTTTAAAGGTAAAAGTCCAAAAATGTTGCCATAGTGGCAGTCAACACCAGTTGTTGATCAAGTCCATTAGATGTGCCCAGAGATACTTTGAATTCACCCACATTACTTTCTGGGTAATCATTTGTTCCCTCTCTCCTTTTTTGGGAGAAATGTGGCTACACAGCCTGAACTGGGTGCCACTCTAGCCCTGTGTTCGGCTGGGTGGCCGTCTGTACATAATGACTTGCTCGGAGGCACCCTCTGCTCCCCAAGCTGCCTGCTCACACCTGCTGGACCTCCCTCTCTCCTTTTTTGGGAGAAATGTGGCTACACAGCCTGAACTGGGTGCCACTCTAGCCCCGTGTTCGGCTGGGTGGCCGTCTGTACATAATGACTTGCTCGGAGGCACCCTCTGCTCCCCAAGCTGCCTGCTCACACCTGCTGGACCTGTGCGGCCCAGTGAGGCTTTGCATCTCTGACATCCGCCGTCCACACAGTGTCCTCAGCCTTTCCTGGCCACCTTTACAAAGTGTTTTTTCCATGCTGCTATTGACTGGTTCCGCAAGGAGTGACAAATCTGGAAAGGGAATCATATTCTTGGGCCTCATTCTAAGCTTAATTCAGATTGGATTCATCAGGATTCTGAGTGGTAAGTGACCAAAATCTAACCTCAGACTGCATTGAAAGGGACCCATGGGACCTGGCAGACTTGTCATTCACAAAGTTCAGCAGTGGAGACTATATCAGGTGCAGCTGGCTCCAGGTGCCCTAAAATGTCATTGAGAATCCCCCCTGCCCCTTGGTTCTGCTTTCTTTTGTGTTTCCATCCATGGGTGGAAAATTCCATGACCTCCCAGAACCTCAGAATGCAACCTTATTTGGAAATAGGATCTGTGCAGATGTAGTTAATTAAGATGAGTTCCTACTGGATTTAGGGTCATTTCTAAATCCAATGACTGGTGTTGTTGCAAGAGAAAGGAGACAGAGGATTGGACACCTGGACATATAGGGGAGAGGGCCATGTGATGACAGAGGCAGAGATGGGAGTGATGCAGCCACAAGCCAAGGAACACCAATGACTCCCAGAAACCTCAGAAGCTGAGAGAAGTCTTGAAACTGATTCTCCCTCTGAACCTCTGGGAGGAAACAATACTGTTTGCACCTTGATTTGGGACTTCTGGCCTCCAGACCTGTAAGAGGACAAAGTTCTCTCCCTATCTGTGGCTCTGAGAAAGTAATCCACCTGCTTTCACAGGCTGGTGCTTGCGCGTGGGGCTAAGACGGTTCCAGCTGCATGGGGCTCCCCTCCTGCAGCAGGGCTGGGAGGAGGAATGTCTTTTTCCTTATTTACATGTTTCCCCAGTGCAGGGACCGCCCAGTCTCCTGCTCAGCCCACCACTCGCTCATTTCCCGCATGGAGAAAGAGGGCCTTATGTGACCAGAGAGGAAAGCTGCTTTCTCTGGAGTCTTCTTGCTCACAGAGAGGATGTTTTATCTTCTCTGGACCAGAATGCAGGCTCAGCATGTGGGGGATGCATATAATGCCTGGGACAGCAGAGATCAAGCCCTTTTGGACTTACCCTTAAGCCACGTTTCCAGCGATCCACTGTGTTGGTAACAGAGCTATTGTTTTTTTAATCTCCACTGTATATCTCCTGCACATATGATCTCACATCATTTCATAAGTGCCCGTGAGGGGAGCTCAGAGAAGCTAAGTGACTGGTCCAAGGCCACTCAGTGACATTAAGTGGCAGAATGGGCCTTGGCACCCAAGGTCTCTGTCTCCATGCCAGGAGCTTCTACCCACTCTGACATCCTGCACATCACTCTCTGAGGCAGGCTGGAGACCCAGCAGCAGAGAAAATTGTTTTCCTGGAGGCCAGAATTATCCAGTGATCAGGACAGGCTTTTCTCTGTCTTTATTAACAATGAGTGGAGACCATTTCTTATAGGAGGATTGCGGATTAGCTGGACCCAACAGAAGCAGAAATGTCCTTTCTCCGAAGCCCTGCAGGAGCAAGGTTTTCATTTCATCATGATTAGCTTAAATCAATTACAACCCAGTCCGGGACTGTGGATGAAGCCAGTGGAGGAGTATAAATAACTGGTCAAACTTTGATTCTGTGAGGAAGGAGGAAAGGGGGCCAGCAGTGGCTTCTGAATGTTTCTGCTCTAACAGGAGATTGCATAGCATAATGGGCAGAACTACAGTGAAACTCGGTGTGGGGAACAAATCGGTTACAACAAAGAGGGCAAAGAAATGGCTGAGTGTGGGGGGATTAATTTATTTTATTATATTTTTCCCCTAAGAGAATCCTTGAGTTTCCCACAAAGAAAAAAGACCTGCCTTTCATTTGAGGCTAGATATTCCCTTCCTACTGCAAGTTGTCTGCGAATTTGATTAAATCCATCACTCACAGCTCAGAAGAAAAGGTGAGAAACCCTAGAACTGGTTGGGGTCCCTGGGAGACACTTGAACTTGGAATCTACTTAATAGCTCTTGGCATGGAAAGCAAACAAGAGTGTCTCAGAGATCAAAGGACTTTTATCTCACTCAGTGGAGAAATCTGTTACTTCAATCACTTATTGTTTGAAGCAAAAATATCTCTGGAGTGAGAAAAGAAGGAAGAAATGTGTAGTCCTTTTTTGTCGTTATTGCAAATCTGAGTGTTTGTTTTTCAGGTGATTTCTGAGCTTTAGAAACAGGTTTTGGTTTTTGTTTTTTTTTAATTGGTGAAGGCATGAATTAATAGCCGATGATTGGACCTTCTATCTGAGACCGTTCAAAGTTATAATTGAGTGTGTCATTGGCAGAAAGCTCCCCTTACTCCTTTATTTTTCAACTTTTGATTAAGGACCTACTATGTGATACCCACTGTTTGGGAATACAGTGGTGTAGTGAATGAATGGTATTCCCCCAAAATTCATGTTCACCCAGAGCCTCAGGATATAGTTTTATTTGGAAATAGAGTATTTGCATATGTCATTAGTTAAGTTAAATGAGGTCATACTGGATTAGTGTGAGCTCTAAATCCAGTAACTGATGCTCTTAGAAGAAAAGGAGAGGACACAAAAATATACATACACAGAGAGAAGGAGGCCATGCGGAGACAGAGGCAGAGATTGGAGCGATGCATCTACAAGCCGAGGAATGTTAAGGATCACAGGTGACACCAGAGCTAGGACAGTGGCGGGGAACAGATTCTCTCTCAGAGTCTCCAGTAGGAGCCAACCCTGCTGACACCTTGATTTTGGACTTCTGGCCTCTAGAATGTGTGAGGATAAATTTCTGTTGTTTTAAGTCACTCAGTTGATGGTACTTTGTTGTGCCGGCCCCAGGAAACTTATACAGACTGTTGTAAAACAACCTACAAGGTTCATATTCTAGCTTTTGGGGTTGAGAAGGGGATGTAGACAATAAACAAGGAAACAAATAAATAAACATTTATTTTCATAAGTATTATTCAAAAAACATGAAGTCGGGTAATATATCACAGAGTGAGGCTAGGGATGAAAAGTCTGTTGAATAGGATGGATGATCTCGGAGAGTTCTTGCCTATTTGAACAGGGACCTGGACACTTAGAAGGACCAGCCACTAATATATCACAGAGTGAGGCTAGGGATGAAAAGTCTGTTGAATAGGATGGATGATCTCGGAAAGTTCTTGCCTATTTGAACAGGGACCTGGACGCTTAGAAGGACCAGCCATGTAACCCCTGGAGGAAGGACACCTAGGCTGAGGGGGCAGAAAGGTGAAGGTCTGAGTTCCAGGAGAGCTTGGAATTTTCCTGATACAGAAAGAAGTGCCATGTGGCTGCACCCCAGGAGGCAAGGTGGGAATAGGAAAGAAAGGAAGGGGCAGGTGTAGAGAGCAGAATTCCAGATGTGCCTGAAATTTTATATTTAATATTTA
>NW_007731468.1:325766-327021 GCF_000696425.1 Galeopterus variegatus | reverse complement strand
TCTATGATGAGCAGGGCAAGACAAAGGAGAGATGTGTTTTTGAAGAGGGGGAGTGTACTGGATTGAATAGTGCCTCCTAGAAATTCATGTTCATCTGGGATCTCCAGATGTGACCTTATCTGGAAATAGACTCTTTGCAGATGTAGTTAGTTAAGACGAGGTCATGCTGAAGTAGGGTGGGTGCTAGTGCCAATGACTAGTGTCCTTATATGGTTATAAAGACCCAGACAGAGAGACATCTAAGAGGAGGCCAGGTGACGACAGAAGCAGAGACTGGAATATGCATCTATAAGCCAAGGGACACCAAGACCCAGAGCCACCAGCAGCCAAGAGAACAGCATGGAACAGATTGTTCCCTGGAGCCCTCACAGGGAGTGAGCCCTGCTGACACCTGATTTCACACTTCTGGACTCCAGAACTGAGAAAGAATAAAATTCTGATGCTTTAAACCATCCAGTTTGTGGTACTTTGTTACAGCAGCTTCCCAGGAAGTCTCTCTTCCATCAGGGGACTGGGGTGTGTTTTGAGAAACAAAAAATAAAGCCCTAAGCAGAAGAAAGGACACATTTTTTTTCTTAACACAGGGCAGCATCACAGTCATTTGAGCATATTCCTACCCTCTGTCACTGACTCAGTGCTCATTGACTCCGTTCCAACGGGAACCCTTAGGGATCCTGCAGGTGACCACGATTGGAGCAGCTCTGAGTGTCTGTGTTCCCAGGTGGTCTGACACACCTCAGCTCCTCTTCTAAAACCACAGTGGCAAGATTTCCTTCCGCTTCCTTCCTCATTTTCCTTTATTTTTCTCCTCCAGCTGTAAATCAGACTCAACAGATCTCTGAGCATTTTTTGGTTGATTTTGGAGACATGACTTTTCTATTCCAGGGAAGGGAAGGAGGGACACAGGCACTGCTTTTAGAGAGGAACTGAGTGAGGGCCGACTGTGAAATCTTTGAAAGAAGCCAGGCTTTGCATTAGAAAATGCAGCTTTAGAAAACTGGGGGAAAAAACTTTGTGGCTCTGTGTATTACAGACATGGAGAGGCCATGATGTAACTTAAAAGTTAATCTTCCCATGTACCTCTGATATGGGGGCTGGGGAGTGTGGGGAGAGACTGTCTTTGTTTTATTATTGCTAAGAGGATTTTTTTGCTCGCTTGTTTTATTTCAAACATCTTAATGTTGCATCATCTTGTTTTTTGTTGTTTTTTTTTTTTTTTTTTTTTTTTTTTTTTTTTTTTTTTTTTTTTTTTTTT
>NW_007731468.1:286202-325011 GCF_000696425.1 Galeopterus variegatus | reverse complement strand
GGGGGGTTTTTTTTTTTTTTTTTTTTTTTTTTGCTTTCTCAGTAACCAAATCTGTTTCAGACATCTTTAATTCCCAAGGGACTTTTTGGTGCTCAAAACCAAATATTCCATCCTGGTCTTCTGGGTAGGCTCTTCTCCTCTCTCTTGACTGGCACCAAATGCAGTTATGTACTTATTTATTTTCTAAGCAAAATGTTCTCCTTTCTTAACTGATTTCTTTAAGTAACAAAACTGGGAGCCACCCGGGTTGCCGGGTTATATAACAAAAAGAAGTAAGAACAGATGTTCACCAAACTCAACTGATAACAAATTTATCTGTTCCAGCCAGGAATGTTTATTAAGTGTTTGGGGGTCCACATCTTGGTACTAGATGTTCAAGCAACAGATGATAAAACATGAAGAGGAAATAATAGGCAAACTAACATCTATAAAGAAACCAACTAACCAACCAACAAAAGATAAGTCAATAAGCCAAACAGAAAGTTTGATGTACTCTGTATTTCTTTTCTGTTTCCTTGTACATAATTCTCTTATGGAATTTAAGAAAAGAAGTGCTCTGAAGAAGAATAAGGGTTATAAATTAGTGGAAATTGTAGAGATTTCAAAAGCAAGTTAATTCTAGCTCTGTCATGTATTTATCCTGTGATCTCGGACAAGACATCAAAATGTCTATATCTCACAGACATTTTAGAATGAGGACGTTATGTGTGTGTGAGTTCTTTATACAAGAAGTGTTTATGGAAGACCTGCTAGATGCCAGGTGGGGTCTAGGCTTCCAGGATGCAGTGGTGGATATAATGAACATGGACGCGGCCCCACATGTTACAGAGAAATGAATCAAAAACAGAAGTTTGGAAAAAGATATTGAACTTGTGTTTGAAGATACATTCCTAGAGGACCAATTTTGAGTTTCATTGTCTACTTCATTGGGCCACAAATGGCTCTTTATCAGTAATGCAAAACACCTCCAAATTTCTAGTTCCCCAAGTCCCTGGAGAGCAGGTGTGTGAGAAGTTATGTTGCTTGCATTTCCCTGGCATTGTAAGTGTAACCAACCTATCAGCTGAATGCCCATTAGAAATCATTTTATGTACTTTTATGATAAGTAAAAACACACACTTCCCTAAAGGAATAATTCGACTTGCCAAAGGCTTTTGTACAAGAACAACAAGAGTCATTATGTGTTCCTGTGGTGTATGACATCAGTACAACTCCCAAGTTAATTACATTCTTAATTATAGCTTTGTATTGAATTAGGGAACTATTATCCATAACATAATTGAAACCCTGCTGAGATCACGTCTGTTGCCAGCTAATTGCACGCCATTTTTTACTAAACTTTAAATAAGAAACAGTATTTCATTTGTCTCAGCCTTAATTAATTGACAGAGAAAATTAATTGGGATTTTGTCAATAGATAGAAGATTTTTAAATGATCAGTGAGAGATGAGTTCCATTCTGGCCCAGCAGCCTTCACATGTTAAATTGTGAAGTTCCCTCCATGACATTTAGGAAAGAAACCTGAGTAGAAGTGATTTGTCATTCTGCCAATGCTGGAAGAAAAGAGCATTTCCCTAGGAGGCAGGAGTTGTGGATTCTAACTTCTCAAGGGTCCCTTTCTCACTAGGATCCATGGCAAAGCCCTTCTCCCCCAGGGCTTAAGTGTCTCCATCTCAATAGTGAGGATTGGGTGGGTCTTAGAAATCCCTGTTAACTCAGATACCCGACCTTTGTGACTTAGGGTGAGTGCCCAAGTGAGTGAGAGTTGGACATGAGACAAACTGGGTTAGGGTCTGGAGTCCCTGCTGTTCTTTATAGAGCAGGGTTCCTTGGTGGTCAGCAACAGAAAGCCTGTGGTTCACCTAACACAGAAAGAATTACAGGAAAGAAATTAGGATAATCAGGATCAGCAAAAGCCAGGCACCAGAACACCCCCACTGGTCTAGTTAACAGATACATAATGTAAGAAGAAATTAGGGTGCTGCAACCAGAAGGAGGGGCATTGAGCCCAAACAAACACACTTCCCAGTCCTTTTCCATCTTGAACCTTCTTGAAAAATATGCGATGTGTCTGGCTTTTTATTTTTTTTCCTGAGAAAGCCCTCCTCTGCTTGAGATCTTGGACATTTCCAAGTGATAAAAATTTTGGCTGCAGTGTTTAGAAAAAAATGTCAGTGTGAAGTATGTGGATCTCAAGGATACTAAAAAAAAGAGAGAAAGGGGAAAAAAATCCTTTTTTTAATTGTCTTGCCCAATAGTCTAATAAGACACAGTCTAAGTCCCCAGAAGTTATTAGTTAGAAACATTTCTGATTTTGTTATCATGGGTTGTTTTATCTAGTGTAGTTTTTTCAGTTGAATTGCTCTTGCCGTAAAATCAGTTTATTTTATTTTACTATTCAAACAGCAGGAAAATGTGAGATCGAGTGAGACTCTGCCTGTAACTTTTCTATTTTTTCTTTTCTTTTCTTTCCTTTTCATTCTGTTTGCATTTTGAGTATAACAAATCTTTGTAGGATTGTCTAAGACAGTTTTGTCATTGTTGACTTTTGTTAATTTGGGAGCTTGGCTTTTTCTTGAATTATTTGTTGTGCCAACATATTTAGGATTTGTACCTCTTTTCTGTTATGTTGCTGATTCTCACTAGCCTTTTGTAGATCAGCAGTGCAAAAATGGATATTGATCATGGCCTCTAATCTTGGGACTAACACATCCAGAAGGGGAAGATATTATAGTTTAATAATAAGGAATGTTAAAATAGGCTTCCAAGAAGTTAGAGGCCATGATTAATATCCACTTTTGGATTGTTGATGTGAAGCCCTTGCTCTAGGGGTGTGTCAAGTAGAGTTCTTTGGTTGCCTGCGGTAGAAGTTGATTGAGGCTAACTTATGCAAAAGCAAAGCTGTCAGAGGCCTATCAGGGATTCACAAGACCTGGCTTGGTTTCAGAGGAACTTCAGCTATGATTTGCAGCAGGGGCATGCTGTTTATGGTGCCATTCTTGAAAAACAATCAAAAAAATGCACCCAACCATTTATTTTGCCCTTATGTCATTGCTTATGATTAAACATCTTGGGAGAAGATGTCCTTCAGCAGGGGAATGGTTCAACAAACTGGTGCATCCATATCATGGAATACTACTCTGTAATTGAAAGGAACAAAGCACTGATACATGCAACAACATGTGAGAATCTCCAGTGAAATACTCTGAGTGATAAAAAGCAATCTTAAAAGGTAACATATCGTATGACTACAATTAAATAACTTTTTGAAAAGACATAATTTTGGACATGAAAACTAGATGAGTGACTTCCAGGGGTTAGAGATGGGAGAGGGGGTTGGAGGGAGGTGGGAGAGGTCACAAAGGGGCAAAGGAGGGGTCTGTGCAGATGGGGCACTGTATCTCAACGGGTGGTGGATACACAAACCTACAGACATGATAGACTGGTGTAGCACTAAGTGCACACACACACACAATGAGCATGAGTCAAACCATGGATGTCAGAGAAAAGACTGGAGAATTGCACCAGTGTCAATATCCTGGTTGTGATATTGTGCTCTCATTTTGCAAGATGTTACTAATGAGAGAAATTGGCTAAAGAGTCTGCAGAATCTCTCTGTATTATTTTTTACAGCTGCCTATATATCTATAATTATCACAATAAAAATTTTCAATTCAGAAAAGACTTTCTAGGAGAGACTCCATGTGACCAATTGTCTAACTCTACCAGGACCCAGTAGAAGAAGAGGTGGAAGGTCCAGCAGCACCCCTAAAGCTTGTGTAGCAAGAAGCCAGGACTTTGGCTCACATAAAAAGGCAGCATATGTCTCCCCAAATTGGACATAGTACTATTTCCAGGCACACACATTCTCTCAGAATCTTGCCACTCTCCAGTAAGAGATGGAAACTATTTCCCATCCTCTTGAAGCTGGGAAGCCTTGTGACTTATCTGATGAACCAAGTATGCCGGTAATGCTATGTGACATTAAGACCAGGTCATAAAACAGGACATGGCTTCTGCCAGTCTCTTTCTGTCTCTTTCGGGTCGCTTGCCCTTGGAACCCAGCTGCCATACTGTGAGCAAGCTCTAGCTACATGAACAGCCACATGCAAGCGTTCTGGCTGATGGTCCAGCTGACAGATCTACTGCTGGATGTGAGAGTGGGGGAGTCTCCCAATGATTCTGATCCCCAGTATTTTAGCCAGCTCAGCTAATGCCATGTGGAGCTGAGATGAGATGTCGTGGCTGAGCTCTGCCCCAATTACAGATTCATGAGCAAAATAAATGTTTTGAGTGAGAAATTTTTGGAATGGTTTGTAACACAGCAATGAGTAACTGGACCACCTTCTTCCCAAACGCCACACGCAGTGGGGAAGAGGAAATTCCCTGTTAGGAGGATGCTGGATGGCTAAAAACAATAAATGTTTTGAGTGAGAAATTTTTGGAATGGTTTGTAACACAGCAATGAGTAACTGGACCATCTTCTTCCCAAACGCCACACGCAGTGGGGAAGAGGAAATTCCCTGTTAGGAGGATGCTGGATGGCTAAAAACAACATATGGCTACTTCATGGGTGCACGAGCCAATTTCATCTTTCCACACACCAGTCACTTCAGGGACTCTGGGGCAAAGGAGGAGTGGTTGGAGGACATCAGTAACCAGAACAAATCAGAACAAAGAAATCACCCAAGAAGATCCTCTTGAAGTATCTAGTGGGTGCTGTTTTATTTAATATTGTATGCACCAATTATGTGTAAGCATCAAATAATCTCTAGCCAAACATCCCTGCTTTCTTTAAGGTTTCTTGACTTTTACATAGACGAACGGTTTCACCATGCTATTCCATCCATATTGAAGGAGAGATGTCCAGTAAAATGATAACCAGGAGGAACAGACTCAGGGAAAGTTAAATATGCAATATGATTATGCAAAATAAAACAACCCATCCATTCATTCAGCATATATTTTCAAGTGCCTGCACCGTTCTAGGACTGCAAACAGCCACAACAACTTGGACAAGGTCGCTGCTCCTGTGGGTCTTCTATTAGACAAGCAAAGAAGCTAATATCCATCTTTTGGGGTGAAGTTTTGAGAGCACCACAGAAGAAAACTTCAAAAAGAATGCAGGATTTACAGGCGAACTCCTGGAGAAATATTTCAACGAGGTCCTGGCTCCATGCGAGCAGAACGGAAGAGGAGCCAAGAATTCTAGCAGTTAAAAGCAGCTGAGTCCCCCGAGCCCGGACTGATTGCGGACGTGGAAGACAATGCGTCCAGTCCATCAGCGGAAGGTTGGCCTGGAGCCACCATCCACGGAAAGAGGAGCCCAGACCTAAAAGGAGAGATTGTCAGGCGTGACGAAAGAGGAATTTCAGCTGAAGAATATTCACAAATTGCAAGCAGAGAGGGAAGCGGGGATGTTCGTCTTCTCTTCACAGCCTCGCTCGTTGGGGAACCGGCTGTCCTTTATTGTTAATACAAAAATCAATATAGCAAGAGGCGAGTCTTTGCTGCGATAATATTGGCTCCTTTCACCAGGCGTGTGGAATTAGATTACTGATAGATGCACCTCTGTCGCCTCCCCAGGCTCCAGATAGAATCTGCGGGCTTTGCCAATAAGCGCAGGAACAGAATGTGGTTTGGACACCAGCGGGCGGCCAATCACAGCAGAGAAAACGCAGCTCCCTCGCAAGACGCGGTCCCGGAGGGAGCCGGGAGCAGCTGGCCTGATTTCATATGCTCAGCGGCGCTCCGCCGGTGTCTTCCGTGGGAAGCTTTGGTACCTGTGCTCCGCTAAAACATCACACACAGGGGAGGTGGCATCCATCAATCAGAGAGGAAGGGTAAGAGGAAAGAAAAATAGAAGGAAAGGAAGGGAGGGAGCAGGAGTCCAGAAGGAAGGAAGCTTCAAGCAGCAATTAGAAAAATTCCCCTGAAGGCCTTTGGCTAAAAGATACCAATTTAAATAAAGGGATAGATCCTATATGCATTTTCCCGGATATGCTCTGTGCATGTGGAAACTAATTTTTAAACACACTACCTGCATGGAGAATCACTGTGGGCCTGTCTTTATTCAGTGTCAGCAGACTCGTGGGGCAACCAGCCTGTCTGTAATCCATCTTCCCTGAAATCAGACGTGTACGTGCACATGGAAGCTGGTTTAGCAGATTTTCGTGGTTGAAATTAAACGGGCATGTTTATGGTCATATCTTTTCAGATTATAAAACTAATAAAATACGTAAAGAATGAAATAAAAACCACTAGTAGTCCTCATTCAACCATAACAACTACCAATAACTTTATGTATTTCCTGCCATTTTTTTAAATCTAGTGCTTATTTGCCCACTCTCTCCATATGTGTACAACCATAACAACTACCAATAACTTTATGTATTTCCTGCCATTTTTTTAAATCTAGTGCTTACTTGCCCACTCCATATGTGTATGTGTGTGTGTGTGTATATATATATCATACATGTATATATCATATCATATATATGTATATTGATCATATTATAGGTGTGTATATATGTGTGTATAGGCACATGTAAATAATATTTGTTTACAAAGTTAAAACCAGATGGTAAATGTAGATGTTTTTGTTTGTTTGTTTTTGTCATATTGTGAGCATTTTCCAACTGAGAAATTCTCTGAGAACAAGACTTTTATGATTATGTCTTATATCCAATGGATGTTTTAATTATCTCCAATTTTTTAACTGTTGTACAGTCCTAGGTGTAAATCACTGAAAACTTTTTAAGTAAATCTATATGAATTCCTGAAAGTACATTCCTTACAGTGAATTTCTAAAAGTGGAATTACTGAGATCGAGGAGAGAGAGAGGTGTGTGAAGGTCCCTGTGTGTATGGCCTGATTATTCTAGCCTGTGAGTGTGTCCATCTCAGATTAAGATTGCCTTATTTCCTGTTGGTATTCATTGTCATAATAATTGCTAGTGTTGCTGTTAATTTTGTATAGTGAAATATAAAGAAATAAACTAATAACTGGCCCATAAAGTCGATGCCCAGATAATCCTTTTGGGAGTTTCAAATAACAACAGCAGCAACAGCAACACTAGTGTCTGTATCTGGTTAGAAAATCGGTCCAGGGCAGGAAGGTCGAATGCTGCCAACCTCACTACAGACCATCTTCCATATGGTCACCATTAACAGTAGGTCGTTATCCTTCCAGAACACAAAAACACACGTGTGTGTGTGTGTGCATTGTATGCTTTTATAACTGTATATAAATATATGTATGTATATACACATGTGTATACACACACATGCATATACATGTGTGTGCTATTTTTTCATAAATGTTACTTATAATATTGAGTTTGTACTTACTCATCTTCACTGCAATGTTTTTCAGTATGTCTTGGGGATGTTTTCATGTTAGCCTGCACTTCCTGTGTGGTTTTGCCATCACTTAGCCAGTGCCTCATGGAGGTACACTGTGTTTTTTTCCAGTTCGGGGGCTGTTACCAACAGACACCTGCTGTCTCCCCATGCCATCGTGTTGATCCCCTATCTGGTGACCTGGGGTGACCTGGACATGCTTTGCCCCAGCAATGCGACCATCAGGCTGCCTTCCTAGTGAGCCACACATTTCAGCCCCTAGTGATTGTGGACTGCTAGAAGTTTCTCTTTCTTTGAGTGCAAATTTTGCTGTGGAAACTCCATGCTTCTGCATTTGTGGCCTCACAGTGAAGAGGACAGATGTGGTCCCTCCTTGCACATGTGTAGAATTTGTACTTGGTGGGATTCCTGGGTCACTGCCAGTAGCCACTCAGTATGAAAATGAATGAATAAATGAATGAATGTGTATTTTTTTCAAAGAAAAATACCATTTCAACTGGTTAAGTGGAAAAAATATCACTTGTTTTATTTTATTATGATTTTGTAAGTGTAAATGCAATTATACAATTATCAACTTCCAAAGAAAGCAATAAAGCAAAAAATCTATCTTGGTCTTAGTATCTCCTTTCCCCCCACTTCCATCCCTTAATTAACCCTGCACCTCCATAGACACTTCCCCTTGTATCAGTCTCTGGATATGACATTGTGGTTTTACCTAGTGTAGCAGGGTTTCACTTTTCAAGCTGCCAGGTCTGCTAGAAAAAAATGATAAAGACGATACTTCTGAGCCTTTGGCTGCTGATTCACATATCTTTGCAAATGCAGATCATCCCAGTTCTCCAGAGGGATCTTCCTTTTCCATCCTGCTCCAAGCCTAGTGTGAGGTTGGGCATCCCAGACATCCTCAGTATCTGTAATTGGAACAGCAGCCCAAGGAAAAGAAAATGTGCCTGGAGACAGCTCAGACAGAGACCCAAGATTACAGCTTAGGTAATTAGTCTGTCACTTTTGAGGAAGGAATATTGAAGCAGGGTCTTTATTAACCCTGGTGTCACCTTTAACTATTCCCAAGACTGAGCAGGCTGAGAAGTAGGGAGCAGAGAAGTATGAAAACTCATCATACATCTTTATGGCTCCAAAATCTCATTATTCACTACACACACACACACACACACACACACACACACACACACACACACACTTGCTTTCTCTACAACATAGTAAAACAGCACTCAGGAATAAATTGTATTTTCAATAAAGCAGAGCCTTTTTGCCATTTTTTTGTTTGTTTTTAAATCTTAAACTTGCTTAATTTTGTGATGCTCAAGATTAGCTGTGTTCTAAGGGAAAAATGTTAGCAAGACTATTTAAGTGAAATTCATTTTTAGCAATTTTATTTTTCCTTTTAGGTTTTCTTTTCCTCCAAAACCCCTTGCATGTATGACAAATCACATCACAAGACATGCTGAATCAGTGTCTTATCACACCATTCATTCATTTTCTCATTTTTCAGACCAGTATGGAGTAATTTCAATGGGTCAGCAGCCCTGGATATGGAGTTACCCAGCAAGGGAGACAGGTAGAAATGAACAAATAAATGAACAAGAAAATATCAGTTGCGATGAAAATTAAACATGGATTGAGAGAGGAGCAGATTGGAGGGCTTTGTTTTTAAAACTATTTTTAAGCTGAAATATTTCAAAATAACTTATCTGTGAAACACTTAATATCACAGCTATAATTGCTGAGGACAAGGATAATTTGTAGGTTAGCTGGTGGAAAGCAGTCATGAAGTGGAAAATGTCAGTGATCTACGGATAAGGCCAAATTGGGGTGGTGGATTGCACATGAGTATATAGAAGGAAATATTGGGTCCAAGTAATGCTTGCTCTCCTCTGACATCAAATAGATGGCAGGATGAAGGGGCCCCCCATTCTAAAATACCATCATATTAGAACCAAATATCAGTGTAGTTGGGACTCTTGCTACCCAGATCTCCCCCTGCACCCCTAAGAAGCAAAGATTTGAATGAATATTGTGACTTATCCCTGGCTATTCTTTTTGCTCTTTGGTTTCCTTCATGTTTTCCTTACAGTGGTTTCCATGGGAACTTCACTGCTATTGTCTTGAGTCAGAGATTTCTGCCTTAGGCCCCGGGACTTATCAGAAGAAGAGCCTTTCTCCTTGAGAGACAAATCCGGAGTAGATATCATTGGCTAAGGAAAGGTTTTTGTAACCTGGGGATTTGAAAAGCATTTCTATTTGTTTCAGCTAAGTAATTCAGTATTTCACTCTGAAAAACCCCAATATGGTTGAACGTTGGAATTATTTCAGAGATGAAAACTCTAGTATTAGCATAGTTGGATTTTATTTTTTCCCTTTCTGTTTAAAAAAAAAAAAATCTTTTTTAATACTCTGATCTCAGTAAACTCTGTCAGGGAGTTGGAAAGAAAGGAAAGCACTTGGGAATGTTACAGATGAATCCTTTGAGGGCCTATGACTGCAAAGCCTTCTGGACATTTGTACAGCACTGAGCACATGTGGTAAAGGTAGCTAGGCAGCCAGAGGATTAACTTTTATTGGTTTGTGAAAATATCAGTTCTTAGGGAGGAAGTTGAACAAAGTTGTGTTTTCCCAGCTTCAGGTCTACAGAGGAACAGCATCCTGCCGTTCTTTTTATTCTTTGTGTTTGTGGGACAGAGAGATGGTTTAAATTATCATCCTGCAGACAGATGCCCCTTGATCATAGCTGGTATGCAGGTCTGGCAACCCTGGTGGCTCTGAGCTCTCTCAGCCTCCTGCTGTGTCTGTAATGGCCATCAGCTTTGTTGAGGGGTGGGGGAGCTCACAGGGCTGGACCCCATGCCGAAGGCATGTGGAGGCCATTAAGCTGGTCCCAAGATGTCTGGGCAGCTAAACATTAATAAGAAAAAATGTTCCTCAAATATATAAAGCCAAATATTTAGTTAAGATTGTCCTCATTAAAGGTGCTGAGGTTTGCTTTGTCATGCTGAATGGAAACTTGGGAAATGTGGCCACGAGGAAGTTCATGATAGCCTCATTGCTAGGTGCCTGCGTCCCTGTGCACATGTGTTTTTCTTTACTGTCCGCATGGCATGAAATGCTCTATGTGCCTGGAAACAAGGGCCTCATTTGTTCTGGTTGTGTCTGTGCAATACCAAAGAGAAGTAAGGGGTTTGATTAAGCCAGTGCACAGAAGGCAACATCACTGCAACCTTGGTTGTGTCTCTTAAAAAACTGCTTATCTGAGATCAACTTTATCGTTTGGAAAGGAAGCATCTAATTCAAAGTCACCACAGGCCACAGGTGTCTCTACAGGTGTACAATCACATACGCTTATAAGCACATACATGTATACATGATATGTGAGAAAGCCCCTGTAGCAATGTCCACATCGTGATTCTGTTTGCACTTCCATTGCCATGGCAAACAATTTGATTGAGTAGACTAACATGATTTGAGAATCTGATGGTTATTCCTCTCTGCTCTGTGTTCACCATACCTAACCTTAAGCATGTTACATGAACACAAAGTTTCTAAAAAAGCCCATCTCTGATAGATGGATGTGAAGTTTATTTAATAGATCGTTTCTTGACTGCTCAGTTCAGTCAGAATCCCTGTACACTCTTTTCTTTTTTTAATAATCATCCTCTCGCATGCCTGTCATCACTTATGTTTCATCTCCCCACTCTGAATCCCTAGCAGAAAAATTCTTGTAGCAGAAAATGGAATCCATTGGTTTTCAATGAGGAAGGCAGAAAAAGGAAGATATTAGAAACATTGGCTTTGTGTATACATGACTGTTAACATTTCCCTGCTATAAGAATAAAAAGGCCTTATTTCAAAAATGTATGGCAATTTAAAAATAGAGATTAGTATATCAAATGATATAAGTAACATCCATCACAGAATTAGAAATGTTAAAATTTCATCATATTTTCTTCAGATCTTTTTTTTAATTAAGCATTACTGATAAAGTTGAAATCCTCTTTGCACCCTCCCCAAAGCATATTCCCTGTGTCCCCCCACACCCCACCAGTCCCTTGTGAGTTTGGTTCTCCCCTCCCCTGCCCCCACCCTGTTCTCTCTCCTCCTCCCCCTACCGCAGTCCTGTCCTCTCCTCTCTCTCTCACCACCCCTCCCTCCACCTCTATCATTCACTAACATGAATGTGGAGTTAATTTTTCCTGTCTACACCTATGAACTTTTAGTAATATACCATGTCCATAAGCAACAAAGTGGCTTAGTTTGTTTCGTAACTAGGCATATAGAGTATCACAGTCAATCTTTCTCCAGTTGGCCTTTTAACCCAACACCATGCTTTCAAGCTCTAGCTCTGATGACATCTATGGATCTAGCTCGTGCATTTCAACGCTGGAGTTTTATGTCATCATGTGAGATGCGCATGCTTGCAGACATTTCCAGTTTTTCATGGTTGCACCTAATCATTCTCCAGGTAGTGTGTGCACATGTGAAAAGGCTTCTCTGGGAGGTTATTTAAAACTCTTCCTTAATGTCTTAGGACATCTAAGCCGCATGCAATGCTTTTGCTTTTCAGAATTGAGAGCAAGGGGATTTGTTGAAGAAGGTCAGTCTCCTTACTCTCTGTTGTCCTTTTTCTGTTGTTTGAAAAGCTGTTTCTTCACCCAGCCCCAGGACTGTCATCTAGAAACATTAATATTAAGAGCCACATCAGTTTTCTGTCTTCTGTTTCAAAATTGTTAACAACTCTTCATTGAAGATATATTCTCTCTCTCTCTCTCTCTCTCTCTCTCTCTCTCTCTCTCTCTCTCTCTCTCTGATGTGAGCCACAGTGGTTTTCTTGGAAGTGATAGACCATATAATTCTCACATGTCAACGTTCTTAGACAAAGCCCTCCGGCATTGCCTCTGGTTTTCTTGAAGGATTAAAAATAAAAGGTCTTAACCCTCTCAGCAGCCGGCTCCTCCTCTGTGCACCTGTCAACCTGACGCCTGGAGGAGAGGGTCTGCTGTGGGAAGGTGCTGGCCCCAAGGATGGGCCCTCCTTCCCTGGGGTGTCCACTGTAGAAATGAGCTGGTGTCCCAGAGTCCTGTGTCTGTTCTCATTTCCTCCAGAAGGGGGTCAGCATTTTCCCCATTGTCTCTGAGATTATCTTTACTCTTCAAGGAGCTACAGGAGCCTGAGCCTCTGGATGTCTTGCCAAGTGTCCTGGGATCTTGGAAATCTGCCCAGTGGCTGGCTTTGTGGAGGCTTTCCATCCACCACACAGAACAAAATATGCCAAGGAAAATGTGAGACTTAGAGGCTAGGGCCAGAAAACACAAGGTGGGCACACAGTGTCATGTGAAAAGTAGGTTTAGATGGTGTGCGGATTATCTGTGTGTGTTATGGTGTGTAAGAGTTGGGGGGGTATATATGTGCGGGCATGTGAGCAAGTGTGTGTTGTATGAATATGAGTTTATGTGAATCTATTGCTTGTATATGTGTGCATGAAAGAGTGTGTGTTGTGTGTACATGTGTGTGGTTTGTATATGTGTGCATACGAGTGTATCGTGTGAAAGGGTGAAATGCATGTGTGTGAATGTTGTATGTGAGATGTGTGTCATTGTTTTTATGTATGTGTCATGTATGCATATGTATGTGTTGTGTTTATGTGTGTTTTGTCTGTATGTGAGTGTATTGTGTTTATGTGTGAGTGTTATGTGTACATGTATATGTGTGCATGTGTGTATGTAGATGTGCCTATGTGTATGTGTGGATTGTGTTTATGTATGTGTGAGTGTTATGTGTGTATGTGTGTTGTGTGTGCATGTATGCCATATGTGTTATATGTATGTTGTGTGCATCATGCATGTGTGTTGTGTTGTATGTATATGTGTCTCATGCATGTGAGTGTGTTGTGTGTCATGTGTGTCGTGTGTGCATGTGTCATGTGTGTATGTATGTTGTGTGTATTATATATGTTGTGTGTGCTGTATGTGTCATGTGTGAGTTTTGTGTCTCTCTGTCATATATGTGTGTGTGTTGTATGTGTATGCATGTGACCATGTGACTGAGGGGTGTGGGGGAAGGACGGGTGGAAGAAAGTTCTGCTCTTCTTTCTTCTCTCGAGTTTTCATGCATCCACCCCATCCTACCTCAGCAATAATTGGAAACTTTTGGGTTTCATAAAGAACTGGAAGGGGTCATAAAGACCATCTAGTTTCAGTGCCAACACTCAGGTCAGATGACCTGGAAAAGATAGCAGCAATGGTAGAAATATTGAAAGAGCCCCTTCCCTAAGCTCCCCACATCAGTGTCAGTCCACTCCGTCTGCTGGGACACCCACTTCCCACCATGTCTGCAAGATTCAAAAGATACAAGATTCAGACCTCGCCAGTGTGATTCTCCTTCCTCAGTGCCCAGGCCTGGCAGGTGTTACTTATTTTTAATATCTTTCTATTGAGCCTGATGGTTTCCAACTGTTTTCCATAGAAATACAGTCTATCATGAATCCTCTTTAGAAGACACAAACATTTACTTCTAATTTCATTAGCAAAACCTTTTTCTTTATCTTTTTAAATCCCTACCTTCTAGTTATTTGAGTTGACACCCCCCCATTTTTGAAATCAAACATTATTAGTTCTTTTTCAATTTTCTAATACATACATTTAAGGCTATACATTTTCTTTTCAGTGCAACTTTGGCTGAATCTTACATTACTCTTGTCTAGTTCCAAATATTTGGAGGTTTCCATTTTGACTTTTTTTTCTCTAAGTCAAGAGTCATTTAGATGTATAACAGACTTGAAAAAGTTACAAGACTACACCAATTTTTAAAATTCAGATCTGCATGTGTACATTCATGTAAAACTCTGCATGTGAGCCCCCTTCTTTTTCATGTTCTATGTGAAATATTGTTCAAGCCTTAGATGCTACTGCTTGATGAAAAATTAATATGCCTTGTGATAATATTGTGATGGGGGACAGTTTTATGACTTTTTGGGTAATATGTGAATTTTTAACTTTTGTAAAGGAATTTCAGCTATGTATTTAAGCACTAAAACATCCTCATCTTTCTTATTGATCAACTCTATAATGCATACTTTTATAAATTTGATACTTTCATAAATGTAATACATTAATGTTTTATATATTGGCATTTGAGTTTTAACAAGAGAGATCAACTTGTTAAGAAAATAACCATCGCTGATATGTTCTAACCTCCCATCATTATTTGAATGAGGCCAAAGAAGGCCAGTAGTAGCCAGCATGTATTAAAATGCTTTCTATGTATAGCAGCATTCATGCTTTTAATTTCATTTAATTATCTTTGTAGCCTATAAAGATGAAGGGCTGATAGTTATCCTCATTTTACAATAGAAGAAAATTGAAGCAAAACAGTACAGTGCAACAATTTGCTTGGTTCATTCAGTGACCACATGATAAAGCCAGTGTTAGCTTGTCAGTTCTCACAATAGCCCCATTGGGTAGATATACACATTATACCCATTGCACAGGTAAGGGTATTGAGGCACAGAGAGGTTAAGTTTCTTGCCTAAGAGCACCTAGCTACTAAAGGACGTGGAAAAGGGTGTGTGGGAAGAGCTGGGATTCAAATCTAAGCATTCTGGCTGCACGGTTGCAGGCTCTTACTTCCCTGGATGGACAAGGTAGAAACCCAGGACAAATGCACCCCCACCCCCAGCCTATGTGTTCTTTTTGCCACTCTAAACTCTCTCTCTCTCTCTCTCTCTCTCTCTCTCTCTCTCTCTCTCTCTCTCTCTCTCGCAGAATTATTTCACTGGAAGCACAGAATATAGATATTCTCCGAGATCCAATTCTTAATTATCCACAAGCCTTTATCCCAGCTCATTAAATTAGTTCAATGCAGGAAAAAGTGTTATTTAGCCTCTTGCATTTTGGGGGTTTAAGTGATCAGGATAATTTTCCATTATAACTTTGTGTTTTAAATAAATAGAACCAGCTTCATTGTGAAAACACTTGTCTAATATTGGGCAATGAATGTTTAAGTGATTGTGGTTTAATTACTAGTCATACTACTGCACTGGATAAAATAGAATTGTTTTTGAGTTTGTTCATTAGCTGGGAAAAGGCTGTATTTATAAAAATATATGTATGCCTGTAACACTATACTTAAATATGTGCATATGTAAATAGATGCTTACTTATTTATATACATGGTCATTATAGAGCTTTGTGAGAAATAGGATTTTCTCCACACAATCTATAGTTCTATGGGAAGGGGGACTGTGCTGACACCGTGTGCCCAGTTCCTAATGGAATGTCCCTAGTTAAGTAATTATATGATGAAAATGTCCCAGCTGCTTCTCTATATTTAAAGCCATTACTATTTCTAGCAAGAGCATTCTTCTGAAAGGTTAAGTCACTCCTTTTATTTTGTTCTGCAAGTTAAATATCAAATATGTATCATTTTTTTTCAAATATACAGCCATTTACCCAAAGGGTCTGCTGTTACTACTCTAAAGGATGAATTTGAGAAACCATCTCGGTTAGCCATCTGTCTGTCCCTGAGCTGTGGTGGCATTTCCGTTCCCCAGCAGTGGGACACACGCTACGTGAAGTGCTATTCATTAGGCACTAATCTCCATGACCCAGCTTGTTGTGAACAGCTTCAAGCAAGCCTGCATCTCTGCCATCTCCTTCTGTCTCTTCCAGGAGTCAGGAGAGGGCACATCTGGGTCCAACTCAAAAGAGGTTTCCTGGAGACGGAGACTCAGGGCAAGGTGTGTACCCACCTTGCATTTGGGCATTCGGGCAGGCATTGATCTGCGACTCCATTGCTTTTACATTGAATGTTTCCATTTTATCTACAGTTTGGCCTCTTTCCAAGTTGGCATGACAAACTTAAGTCTAAAGCCACGGAAATCAGAAACTAGCCAGCCTTGAAGAAAATGCTGCAGAAGAACAAGGCAAACTAGCCATAGAGATATTAGACTTAAAGGGGGAAAACTTCAAGAGGAGATGGGGTGGGAGTTTCTTGTTTTTTTCTTCTTCAGTTTTTTCATAGTCTCTGATCTTGTTAGCATGTTCTTTCATTACTACAGCTGTTTCTGCAACATTTTGCCTGAAGATTATAGTGTCTGGTTTATTATATTCAACAGGGGAATCACTCGATAAGAATAATTATTACTGTGCTGGGGTCTGACTCTGATGATATTTTTCCATTGTTCCCAGGGACTTATGTTATGTTCACAGTTCAGCCTCATCCTTAGCTGGGTCGTGCTGCTCAGGCGATGCTAAATAAGAAAGAGGCTTTGGGGAAGAGTGTGGATTTTTTCCAAAGTGGGCTTTTAATTGCATTTCTATCTTTTCCTGGTTTCTGAGGTTGGAGTGACACTGATGCAAAATGTCCTGAAGCCACACTTGTACTCAGATAGAGCAAAAACCTAAGAATCCTATCACTGGTTTACAGAATCCAAGTTAATGTACAAACTGACCAGGACCAGCTCTTGAAGTCCACATGAATTTGCGAACACAGGGAGGTCTCAGGCTTTGGAGGTTCTTGTGTGGCTCCTTGCATTCTTTTGTTCCTGCAGCCCTTTGCAATTATATCAGTCTCCTTGCTGTTTCTTTTTGGAGGGGAGAGTTCATAGCACCTCTTCTCATATTTCAAACACTCCCTGTCAGACCTTTTTATCCTCATGTTTGGATCGTTTCCTGTCTGTTTAATTCCTTCCTTGTGGAGCTCTGGAAATGATTGTACTAACTTGAAGGTAGATTTTTTTTTTTTTTTTTATCCCAGTTCGCAAGCACGTGACAGTCTTGATGTTGTAGTAACACTGAGGGTTGTAACACCCTCGGGAAGACCAGCTGTGTGATGTTGCTAAAATCCCAACCAGGAAAAAAAAAAAAGCTTACATATCCCCAACTTCACACTCTTCTCTGCATTGAACGCGTTGCAACTCTAATGCAGGTTTAAATCTGCCGTTTTTGGCTTTGATTTTTACCTGCTGTCTGGAGAAGCTCTCAAAGCAATATCATTGATTTGTTTAAGGACCAGACATAGGGTTCTCTCTTTAGTAGGTAGACCAATGTCTTGAGTCACTAGTTAAGTGTGTACATAGTATCTTTTAGGTCACAGTGGGGGAAAAATTGCTAGTGCTCTCAGGTAGAGACAAGACTTCTGGATGTGAAATCACTGAATACCAGAGAAATGTGCATTCCAAGTAATGTAAGTTTAACTCTTCAATCGCCAGTATTGTAACAGCTTAATCATTCAGGGTAGAAATTATCTACAGAGTGGTGACAAACTTCTATGCCTGCTTAAACAGAAGACCAGGATCACAATTTATCTGAGGCTAATTTATGTTTCATCATTAGCAATTTAATGGTAATATGCTGTTGTTATGAAAACCTGTTGAGGGAGGTAGGTTTGTTCCAAACTTCTATGCCTGCTTAAACAGAAGACCAGGATCACAATTTATCTGAGGCTAATTTATGGTTCATCATTAGCAGTTTAATGGTAATATGCTGTTGTTATGAAAACCTGTTGAGGGAGGTAGGTTTGTTCATCCTTACATGAAATTACCTTACGCAGTTGGGGTTTGTGAGTAACTAGGGCAGTTGTCTGCTTTTCCATCTCCTTCTTCATGACATTTATTCCTTCCGAACACTGTTCTTAGATGGTGTCAAGGGCAGCTTGGCTTTGTCAACCCCAATCAACCCATTTTAATAAACTTTGTTCTTAAAAATACAAAATGATCCAGCTTGTTAGAATTGTCTTAAATAATAATAATAATAAAGGTTGTGTCTTCTTTTCTAGCTGTTTCTTTAAGAAATCAAGTCCAATGATCTTTTGCTAAAACTTTTGGATACTCAAAGACTTTCTGTATGTGTTTGGCCTAATTCTGGTTCTGACTGGCTTCTGGATCGTGGGAGTTGATTTCACAGACTGCCTCTCCAAATAAATGAGACATTCTTGTGGTGTTCTAGCAGTGGCCCAGAGTTTCAGGGAGAGTGTTTCTTGGCTAAAAGTTTGGAGAGAAAAGTATGAGATAAAGCTGCTTTAGAGAGGAAAGTCATGGTGACAGCCCTGATCTGCAGAGGTCCACTGTGACCATGGAGTTCTCTTCAGGGACTTGTGTGGGAGGAAGTAATATGTGTTCTCAGAAGCCTGCATATGAGAATGCAGGTTGCCTCTTGACATGACAGGAGTGTGGTAAGCTCAAGGGGGATAGCAATGGGATCTATCATTGGTTTTCTTCCAAAAGGGGCCCCTACTGTCACTCCTAAGATTTGGGTGAACATTATTACTTCAGAACATTCCAGCTACATTTGTGTATTTCTGATGTGATGGTCAGATCCTTCCCTCCCTTTAAAGAAGCAACATTTCCATTTATCCACCTTATATACAAAGAAAAACAATCTGCAAGTTGCAGAATTAGTCTTTTGAATATCTCTGTGGTTTTCTTCTTCATGTCCATCAACTCTTTGTTGAATGTAACCTTGTCAGAGAGCACCTTAATTACAATTGCAGCCACCAAATACTACATATCTATTTTAGAATGAGCTAAATTCAAAAGAGACAACACCACATTGGGGTGAGGATGTGGAGCAACAGAAACTCTCATTCATTGCTGTGTGAATGCAAGGAAGACAATTTGGCAGTTTCCTGTAGAGCTAAACATAGACTCACCATATTATTCAGCAATCATGCTTCTGGATATTTACCCAAATCAGCTGACAACAAACGTCCACACAATAACCTGCACACAAATGTTTACAGCCACTTTATTCATAATTGCAAATCTCGTAAGTAACTAAGATGTCCTTCAAATGATGAATGGATAAACAAACTGTGATACATTCATGATGGAATATTATTCACTGATAAAAAAAAAAAAATTAGTTATCAAGCCCTGAAAAGACATGGAGGAACCTTAAATGCATATTGCTAAGTGAAAGAATCCAGTCTGAAAAGCCTACCTACTCTATGATTTTAGCTATATGACATTCTGGTGAAGGAAAAACTATAGAGAAAAGGATGGTGGTTTCCAGGGGTTGGGTCGAGGTGGGGAGGGATGAAAAGATGGAACACTGAGGATTTCTAGGGCAGTGAAACTATCCTACATGATACTGTAGTGGTGGACACGGGACACTTGCATTTGGCAAAACCTATGAATTGTACAACACAAAGAGTGAACTCTGATGTGAACTGTGGACTTCCATGAATAATATTGTATCGATACTGGTTTATGAATTGTAGTACATGCACCACACTAATGCAAGATGTTCATAATAGGAGAAGCTGTGTGTGTGTGTGTGTGTGTGTGTGTGTTTATGGGAGTTCTCTCTACTTTCCACCTAATTTTTCTATAAACTTTTAACTCCTCTAAGAAATAAAGTTAATTAATTTTTAAAAATGAAGCCTGCATCCACCATTCCTGATACTCCTTTGTTGGCTCTCCCTTATTTTTCCATGGCACATTACAATTTACTTATTTATAAAATAGACTTTTATCATACATGTTGTTTATTGTCTCTCTCCTGAGCCCTGCAAGGATGGAAGCCTCATGGGGCGAGCATCTTTGTCTGTTTTGCTCACTCATGTAATTTGTGTACCTAGGACAGAGCTTAGCACATGGTGGGTGCTCAGTAATATTGCTAAATAGATGAATAGAAGGAATAACTGGGAAAGTTCTCCCATGTGAGAGCTCCCTGCATGCCTCCTCCCACCACGTCCTGAGCTCTTGGCTGCCTCTGACTACAGCTCTCTGATCAGCTAACTGATTACACTCAGATCCTGTTCTTTCTTGTTTCCTTTCTGCAGATATGTAGTTTTTTCTTTTCTCTGCACAGAAGATGAAATCCATCCCAGAGTCTTAAGATTTATTAACTGTTGCCTGAGTTGTTTCACATGATGTCAGGGGAGGAGGCAAGCTGAGGCTCCACTTAGAAGTACCCGGCACAAAGGGCTTTGGGTAATTCCTTCGATTTTGTAAAGATGTTGGGTTGGCTTAAATGATTAGCATGAGATCCTTAAGGAGGACTTAACTTAAGCATTTAAGGTTCTTCTGTGTCTCTCTGAGTGCCCCTCCTGGGTTTCCTGGATTTCCACATCTGGAAGGCAAATTTAAAAAGAGTTTCCGAGCCTCTCTTCCCCTCCGCTTATTTTCTGAGCCTTGTCTGAGTGCCTGTCTGCGTTGAGAGGGGTTCCCTTCATTAAAGCACTGGAGGTCAGCCTCCTCCTGCCAGCATGTGGTCTGTGTTCAGGGAGACACGCCAGGCACCTCCAAGGGCTTCCAGCTCTTAGAGACCATGGGGATCAAGTTACAGAGGCTTTTTTCTTTTAAGTTCATCTGGGAGGGCAGCCGTGTCAGCCTCGGGGGATTGGAGGTCTGTCTTTCTCCTGGTCTCATCTTGCCTGTGCCAGTTTATCCAGAGGAGTCAGGAAGTTCAGAGACATGAGGTTGTCGACTGATTTTATTTCACTTGCACATCAAGGTCTGTGGTTCAGAACAGCCTGTTGTTTGGATAATGTGTCTGTTCTGTTTGGTTCATGCTGAAAGCCCCGCTTCTCTCCCACCCATTTAGTGGGAGAATGAAAGAAAAGTGGCCACTTGTGTAGGGGACCTGGGGTGGTCTCCGGGTCCTGGAGAGCGCTGCCTTGTCGCTGTTTGTTGACTTCACACAAAGGAATTTGGGGGGGGAGGGTCTTCATCACTGAGACCTGAATGAGGTTCTTCCCACTCCCCTAGTCCCAGGCAGCAGTACTTCAAAAGAAACTCCTGGCAGCATGGTCTGCAGTGCTCAAGCATTCAAGGAGGTAATCCTTCTGGACATGGATCAGGAGCCAGAAGGAAAGTTGTAAAGTCATTTTCCATTCCAAGCAACTGCTGGATAGCTTCAAGCCCTCCACCCTCAGGATTGGCAATCAGGAGCTCACAGGTTCTGGAGCCCTGGCAAAACTGTGTCCAAACAGATGCTTTATGGAGGACGATTCTGGGTCACCACTTTGTGCTACTGTAATACAAACATAGTTATAACTGCAAATCTTTGCACAGACGGTTGAAAAACAAAAGGATTAATAATCATATTTGGATAGATATTTTGACTTTACAGGGAGCTTTCATATACCTTCTCACATTCATGCAAAACACCAGTAGCTTCTTAAAATGACTTTTAGCTGCCATGTCTCTTTTGCCTTTTCATTGATAGAGACACAGTCTTGGAAATACAAGCATGTGCTAAAGGCCTCAGAGTTTGGGAACATGGTAGTCTTATAACAATTTAGAGACCTTGAAAATGAGTGGTGTTCACAGTGAAAATGTGTTTCTTCACAGTCACGCCGTCTAAAATCTTTATCTTCTCTTTCCAGGTTCAAAAAGTTTTCTGCTTGGGCCGGCCCGGTGGCGCATGCTACAGTGCGCTGCTTGGGAGCGCGGCGGCCCTCCCGCCAAGGGTTCGGATCCCACATACAGACCAGTTCCTGCTCACTGGCTGAGCAAGGTGCGGGTGCAACACTGAGGGTTGCGATCCCGTTGCTGGTCCCGGTCCGGTACGGGCGCGACAATGAGGGTTGCAATCCGTTGCCAGACACGAAAAAAAAAAAGACNGCGGGTGCAACACTGAGGGTTGCGATCCCGTTGCTGGTCCCGGTCCGGTACGGGTGCGACAATGAGGGTTGCAATCCGTTGCCAGACACGAAAAAAAAAAAGACAAAAAAAAAGGAAAAAAAAAAAAGTTTTCTGCTTAATTCTTTTTATCAACTGGAAAACTCTACCAGTGGCTCCTTGTTCTGAGTTGTTATTTTATTAAGATATATTACTTTATTAAATTAAAGCTTATTTTAGTTGGAATAAGATGGCAGAGGTATTTTATTTTATTTTTTAGTAAATAGAGAGCTGTTACAAATCAGTAAGGAAATATAAATAGACAAGTAGGAGAAAAAGGGCAGGGACATAGTCTGTAAGAGCAAAGACCCAGTATATCAAAGGAATCAATCAATAAATTAGCTTACTTATTTGGACATCAGCAGCCTTCAGTGATCTAAACTATTAGTCACATCCTGCAACAGGGATCTACTGAACATACAGTGGTTGGAGAGCTATTCTGCTCATAATCTTGATGCTCTGTACTCTTTCTTCAAGTCTTTGCAGTTGCAGGCTCTGTTGCTTTTCATTTGTTTCCCAGATGTATAGGCTGGAAAGGCAATCTGACCTCATTTGTTCTAACTGATTGTTGAGGAATTCTCAGCAAGTATTTTAATTTTGAATAGTAAAGGAATATAAAAGTAGTCTGGTTATATAAAAAAGTAATTACTGGGCCGGCCCAGTGGCGCACTGCTACAGTGCGCCGCTTGGGAGCACGGAGGCGCTCCCGCCAAGGGTTCGGATCCCACATACAGACCGGTTCCCGCTCACTGGCTGAGCGAGGTGCGGGCGCGACACCGACCGAGGGTTGCGATCCCGTTGCCGGTCCCGGCCCGGTACGGGCGTGACACTGAGGGTTGTGATCTGTTGCCAGACATGAAAAAAAAAAGACAAAAAAAAAAAAAAAAAGTAATTACTGTCATTACTAACTATGTATCTCCAAAGGTGTTTTATTTTACTCCAAAGGACTTTAGCTCAATGTCAGCCACACTCTTGGGGGAAATCAGGACTCGAGCAAAAATATGTAGTTTGCCAGGAAAAAAGACAACGTAACTCAGCCTCCTAAATCTTAGTGGAGCTAACTAATCTATACAACAGATGTAAATGATGTGGAGTGTGCAGCCTTTAGGAAGTATCCTTAAAAGCACTGGGGGTGGGCTTCTTCCCTTTTCTTTTTGTTGCTGGCTAGAATGTAGATGTGATGCCTGGCATCGGTGCAGCCCTCTTGGGCCATGAGGTAGAAGCCTCATGCAGAGAATGGCATGGAGAATTAGGGTCTCTCTTTTCACAGAATTGTCAAACAAGCCCTTGGACACTTCACTTCTTTGGATTTTAAATGAGAAGAAATAAATTTCTAACTATTTTGTAAACTACTGTTGCTTTGAGTTTTCCTAACTAATATTTATATATATACTATATTCTCCCTCTCTCCTTCTCTCTTTCTCTTTCCCTCTTTTTTTCTCTCCCTCTCCTTCTCTTTCTCTCTTTTCACTACCACGGTCAACTACACCTCCCTGGTTAAAAGTCCACCCAGCCATACTTCTTGGAACTTGTCTAGTAAGACCCAGGAAAGGAAGAAATGTGTCTTCCTGTGCCAAGTTCTTTTTCAGAAACCCTTTCCAGCTACCATTATGTGAAAGTATTAGTCAAGGAGCAGTTATCTTGACAGTCTAAGATAGAAACTTCCCCAAACAAACCTGTCTGAGCTGGAGAAAGGAGCCAAGGCGTAGTCCCAGTGAGTGTCCCTGTGTGTCTCAGAGAGTTTGATCTCTGGCCATTTCCTCCTGTTCTGTGGGGTGCCTTAAAAAGCCAGGCAAGAGTTGAGAAGCCTTTCCATCTGATTAGGCTCCACAAGCCAATGCTCCTCTTCAGACCAGATGGGATTTGTTTTCATCCTGCTTTGATCCTTTCCGGGGATGGCAGAGACAGAATTCTGCCTGATACTGCTGCTCTCCTCTCGGCACTGGGCACCTGGAGGTGTGGGGATGTTTTCTGTTAATAAGAATAGCTTTTTGTGTGTTTGTTTTCCCTTCATTCCCTTCATCCCCTTCAGAGCAGGGAGGACCTGCCCTGGACAACCGTGATGTGACTGCTCTGACAGCAGAGTGCAGAGCATGGTGATGGAGGGTGCCTTCTTTGCAGTTTTCAGTGGGTCTGAATGTCATGTATTGAACGAAGTGAGCACCGTCGTCAGATGTCCTGGTGAAGACTTAGCAAATGGAAGCAGCAGGTCTGTGTGTAGGTGGCCCAAGAAAGTTTAGGGTGAAAGATGATGCCAGGTGGGGACTGGGGAAAGCTTAGGTAGTTTAGGAGTTAGTACAGGTAACCTCAGGGAGCAGGGCAGGAGCTAGATTCTTACTTCCTTGGATATTCAATAAATTATACTGTTACAAGAAAGTTTTCATAAGGCTGGAGAACCGTTGGATCTCACTAGTGTCCTATTCTGTGACCCAGAAAGTGATTGAGTTATTCAACTAAATATTTTTGTGACAGTTTTATTGAGATATAATTTACATACCATAACATTAACCCCTTTAAAGTGTGCATCCCGGTGGTGTTTAGTACATTCAGAATTGTACAACCAACACCACTATCTATTTTTGTCTAATTAATTAATTATTCATTTTTGGCAGATGACTGGTATGGGAATCTGAACTCTTGACCTTGGTGTTATCAGCACCACACTTTAACCAACTGAACTAACCAGCCAGCCCACCACTAATTTTAGGATATTTTTTTACCCCATAAAGAAACTCTGTACTCATTCAGTAGTTATGCTATTCCCAATTCCCCTTTCCCCAGCCTAGGCAACAAACTATCTACTTTCTATCTCTATGGATTTGCCTATTTGGGGCATTGCATATAAGTGGAATTATACAATATTCCATCTAATAATATTACATATAACATATACAATAATTTATGCAATACGGTATGTGGTGCTTTGTGACTGTATTATTTCACTTAGCGTAATGGTTTTGATGTTCATTCATGTTGTAGCATGTATCAGTAATTTACTTGTTTTTATGGCCAAATAATATTCTATTAAGTGGATATGGCACATTTTTTTTTGTTTGTTTATCCATTCATCAGTTGATGGACATTGGGTTCTTTCCACTTTTTGGCTGTTATGAATAATGCTGCCATGAACACTCATGTACAGGTTTTATGTGGACATATATTTTCATTTCTCTTGGGTATATTTCTGGGAGTGGAATTGCAGTGCCAATGGTAACTATGTTTAACATTTTGAGAAACTGTCACACTGTTTTCCAAAGTTCTGCACCATTTTACTGTCCCAAGAGCAATGAATGAGGTTCCAATTTCTCTATATCCTCACCAACACTTGTTATTGCCCATCTTTTTAAAATTTTAGTCATCATACTGTGTTTGCAGGGATATCTTGCAATTTTGATTTGCATTTCCTGAATAACTAATGATGTTGAGCTCCTTGTCATATGTGTATGACACAAATGGCCATTTGTGTATCTTTATGAGAGGAATGTCTATTCAAATTATTTGCCCATTTTTAAATTGGGTTATTTGTCTTTCTATTGTTGAATTGTAAGTATCCTTTGCATAGTCTTATAGAAGTTCCTCATTAGATATATAATTTGCAAATATTTTCTCCTGTACTGTGGGTTATCTTTTACTTTTCTTTATACCATTCCCTAAAGCACAAAAATTTTAAATTCGATCTTCAGTTCATAGTTTTTTGTTTTGTTGCTTGTGCTTTTAGTGTTTTATCTAAGAAACAATTACGTAATCCAAAGTTTCAAATATTTATACCTGTATTTTCTTCTAAGTTTTTTTTTTACTTTTAGCTTACATTTAGGTCTATGATCCATTTTGAGTTAATTTTTATATATGGTGTAAAGTAGGCATCCAACATCATTCTTTTACATGTAGATATCGAGTTGTCCCAACGCCTTTTTTTGAAGAGACTATGATTTTCCTGATTGAATGGTCCTGGCCCCCTTGTCAAAAATCAATTGAACATAAATAAAAGGGTTTCTATACAAGATGGTTTGGGCTATTCTTGGTCTCTTGCAATTCCATATGAATTATGGAATCAGCTTGTCGTTTTCTACAAATAAAGCAGCTGAGAGTTTGATAGGGATCGCCCTTAATCTGTAAATCAGTTGGGGAGCATTGCTGTCTTAACCAGTTGTTATGGAATCAGCTTGTCGTTTTCTACAAATAAAGCAGCTGAGAGTTTGATAGGGATCGCCCCTAATCTGTAAATCAGTTGGGGAGCATTGCTGTCTTAACCAGTTATATCTTCCAGTGCATGAACACATGATGTTTTTCCATTTATTTAGGTCTTCTTCTTTAATTTCCTTCTACAATGTTTTATAGTTTTCGCAGTACAAATCTTGCATTTCCTTTGTTAAATTTATTCCTAAGTATATTTTATTCTTCCTGATGCTATTGTAAATGGAATTGTTTTCTTAATTTCATTTTTGGATTGTTCATTGATATTGTGCAACATACAATTGATCTCTGCCTATTAGTTTTGTATCTTACAACCCTGCTGAACTTATTAGATGTATTTTCTCTTTACGGATTCCTTAGGATTTTTTACAGACAAATCATGCCATCTGAGAGTAGAAATCATTTTACTTCTTCCTTTTTAATCTATGAACTTTTCATTTCATTTTCTTGCCTCTTCCCTAACTAGATTGTCCAGTATGGTGTTGAGTAGAAATGGAAAGAGCAGACATCCTTGTTTATCCTTGATCTTCGGGGACACACATCCAATCTTCCACCTTTAAATATGATGGCCACTGTGATCCACTTAGCAATTTTTCATAAAAAAGATGGGCATTTCAGTCCCTTTCTTGGGTGACCAACCACTCCAGTTGGCCTGAGTTTGAGGAATTTCCCATGATGTGAGACCTTCCATACCAAAAGTAGAATATTCCCTGGCAAAACAAGAAGAGTTGGCAGTTCTAGAGATTTCTGACCTTTCTGTGTGATGGAAGTGTTTATTTATTTATTTCCTAAAGGAAAGTCATTGTAAGGACTTATCTTTCCAGCTCCAACACTCAGTCTCCTTGCATCCCTGAGAATCTGTTTCTCCTGAATTAAACATCGCTAGAGAGCAGAAGAGGAGGTGGAACTGAACGAACTGGCTGAAAGTATCATTTGCTAATTATGAAGTGTTTCCTAATTGAAAGACGCTTCTGGTCTGAAGTTATTTTTGTTGTTTGTTTTTTTTATTGTAACCCTGAAGTGGCATGGGGGCAGGAGAACTCTGGGCAGTCTCGGAGATTGATCCCTTATCTCTACTGGGCAGAGCCACCATTATCAAGTGACCCAGGCTGCAGGATAGAGCTGTAGTTGAGCATCTGTGGCCCATGCTGTGCCACCTCACTGACTCCTGGGGGCATGTGCCACACTGCTAAAGACTCATGCCTTAGAACAGGGGATCTGAAAAGGAAGAGGTGGTTGGTTGGAACAACCAGTGCCCCCTATAATTATATGAAGATTTATACATACACCCTTTATAATTGCCACCCATAGGCTCTTGTCAAATTGCTCCAGAATTTATGCTTTTCACCATTTCATTCCAGGATCCTTCTGTATTTCAGGCATGGCTGTAGGCACTTACCACCAAACCAGGCTAGACAAAGGTTTCTGCTCTCGTGGAGCTTGCATTCCTCAGTTAGGATTTTTTCGTATAATTTCTTTGGTGTAAAATTAACCTTCCCAATTCCTCCCACCTGATCTGTTGGAAGAATAGAATGTCTTTTTGCAGGTAAATTCTCTCCTTTTCCCTCTCTATATCAATATCTCTACTTCCTTCTCAGTTTCTTTCTGAGTCCCTATAAATCTCTAAATATGTATGAACATGTACTGTATACATGTACACACCTGTGTACATGTATGATTCCACCTTAAAAATGGCTTTTGGAAAGTGTGTCTTATACTAAAAAAGTGTTGCTAAAAAAGCCACCTGTAAACTGAAATTCGTTTTCAATTACAATTTAATTTTATTTAGGAGAACTCCTACTTGAACAAAATCATTTTTTATGAATTCTCAAAATGAAGAATTGTGTGTCCCTGTGTGTGTGTATGTGTGTGTGTGTGTGAAGAAAATTATTATAAGGAATTGTCTCGTGTGACTATGGAAGTTGACAAAGTGCAATATCTGCAGGGTGACTCAGTGGAGCTGGAACCCCAGAAGAGCTGATGTTTCAGTTTGAAGATCACCAGGCAGGAAGAAGTCTTTTACTTGGGGGAGTGTCAGTCTTTGTGTTCTGTTTGGGTCTTCAACTGATTGCCCAGCCATATTAGATAGGGCAATCTGTCTTATTCCATCTACTTATTCAAATGTTAATCTCATTTAGCAACATCCTCATAGACACACCAAAATAACGTTTCACCAAATATCTGGGCACCCTGTGGCCCAGTCAAATTGACATGTGAAAATAACCACCATTGTGGAGTTGGCTCAGATAAGGGAGGAGGTGGGGGAGATGATGGGAAGCAGTCATCTTTGAGGGACTTTTGACTTCAGATATATAGATTTGATTTGTTGTATGTTAACATTGTTTTAAAAATATGATATCTTATAGTTCACACCCCTGTGGCTGCTTTCTCTTCAATGTCTTAAGAAGTTTACTTTATAGCATTCTACACAGCATCCCTCAGGAAGCTAGAGCCAGGGCAAAGGTTTAATCTTCCTGGTTCTGATGAGAGAGGAAATAGACAAAGGAAGGAGACATCATTTTCTAATTTAGCCCAGTGTGTAAGTGTGAAGTCTGGATGCAAAGTGCAGATACAAGAGAAATGTCGAGGGTAGGAGGGAAGCAGAGTCTTTGTGAACAAGGGTCTGAAAGTCTTTGGGAAAGCATTAAGGCACCATATGTCTACTTTTTGCTCTACTTGGCTACTCTGCTCATTTTTTATAGATCAGAAGTAGTGCTCATAATACATACAACAAAGTACAGAAATAAAAGTGATAAGTATACATCAAGGCCAAAGAAAACAGAAATGGGATCAAAACCAAGGGGAAATCATTCAACTACTGTTACCCTGGCCAAAGAATCATTCCTGTTTACTGACAAGGAGCAAAATTGTGACCCTTGAGGCTTCCTGGCAGTGCAAGTGAAAAGGGAGACAAGGGGAAATCATTCAACTACTGTTACCCTGGCCAAAGAATCATTCCTGTTTACTGACAAGGAACAAAATTGTGACCCTTGAGGCTTCCTGGCAGTGCAAGTGAAAAGGGAGACATGAGTCACACAATTCTATCTGTAGGAAAAAGACCAGAGATGTGGCTACGAGAAAGGTTTCCTGCCTCCAGGTTTAGAGCACCCCATGGGGTGTTTCATACAGAACCGAGGTGCTTCAGCTGTGATCAGAGATCCCCGGAGTCTGCTGCACCTTAAAATTCTGCCTAGGATGTTTGCTCCTGGAAGTGTAGTAGGTCATAAAAGCTTTCTCCCAAAGCATTTTCTTAGCAAAAGCCGAAGGCATGGCAACACAGGACAGCTCAGAAAGAGCCACTTTATTTATGGCCCTGACTGTGCTCAATCCCTCCCTCTGGAGGCTTTCCACTGGGGTGTTGCTTCCTGTGAAGGCTCGGTGTAACATGCTGTTTGTTTTCCCGCAGTGGTGCAAGCACAGGAGGTAAACAGCTTGGCTGACTCTAGGACCGAGGGTGGGTTGCTAGACCTCCCTGGGTCTTGTTTTCCTCCTGGTAATAATGGCCCTGGCCTGACAGGGTTAGTGTGGAAATTAAGCAAGATGAGAATGTCATGTTGAAAATCAGCACCCGCCACAGAGACGCACTCAGTTCGTGTGACTTCATCATTACTATGATTGTTGTTTTCAACGTGTTTTTCCTTTATTAAAAATAAATTGTTATTTTGAGCTACCTGAACTCAGTAAGACATTTGACACATCAGGCAATTAAAAAATTGGACACTTTAATGATGCTTTTGTACAACTATAGATGGTCAACCATGAAGACACGCAGCTCCTGTGGGGATGGATTGATTCTCTTCACCTCCAGGCTACCAGGTTGGAATAACCACCTACAACTGTACAGTTAAATTAGTCAAAATAAATTACATGTGGTCAGAAATAGAGATAAAGACAGAGAGAGAGAGTAACAGACTGACTTCCTCCCAGGGGTCCCTCAATGTGTGTGCTCCCCAGGGCAAGCAGGTGACAGTCTGGTGACCCCTGTACCTTTCCACTCTCTTCACGCTGCTCAGCGGTGGGAGTGGGAAGGGGGGCAGTGGGCAGGGTGTTTTTTTTTCTGTTTCTTCCACAGCATATTGTCTAAACTCAAGTCCACGACTTCATCTGGGGCTACACCAAGCTGTGCTGGATGTAGGAAGATATGGAACCATCCTATCCTTTATGGGTGATTTAAGAGATTTCAGGAGTCATTTCAACTTCGTGTGACTTGTAGCTTGCCTGCAGGCTTTGCATGGTGTGCGGATGTATGGAAGCTGAAACTGGAGCTAGGGGCTGGTGAAGAGAAGGGTGAGCCCTCTACACAGCTGGAGATGGATGGGGCTGAGGAGCACCTCCACCCCCCACCATGCAGTCCCACTGCCCGCACACACCTTGTCACCAGGTAAACTGAAAACCAAATCACCCAGTCAGGTGACAAGTGCATCTCCCAACCTATCTCGCCTGAAAGAAACACTGTGCACTCCCTACAGCCATTGTGGGAAAACCATTTAGTGGGTAAAACCATCCTGGTTTGGGAAAATGCTTTCTTCATGACGACCCTAAATCCTTCCCATTGCAGTCCAAAGACACAAAGTCTATAGGAAGAAAAAAAAAAAAATCTTCTTGGGATATTCCATTTATAGCCAACCAGAAGCCCAGAGAAGAAACAATCCTAGGACTGAAATAGAGAAGTCTCTATTTTCACAGGGGACTGGGGATGGTACCGAGAGGACGAGCAGGGATAGTGGAAGGGTCTCAGGCCAGGGAGGAGTCTTTCAGCAGGGTATTCCAATGGGTATTTCAGCAGGGTACAGTGTGCATGGACTCATGCCTGAGGAGTGTCCCTCTGGCTGTAGTAAGGCTATAGCCCATTTTAACGGATGCACCATGGCACTGCCTCTCACAGGAGACTAAGTTTCAAAGTTAGTGTATGGTCCTCAGGGGAAAATCTTGTAGGTTGTCTCAACTGGTCCATTGCAAGAGCCTCCATTCCGATATTCCTGTTTCTGCACTTGCTCCTGTTCAGTCTGCCCACAGCTGCAGTGATCTGCTGAAATCCTGAGTCAGCGGGTGTCATTCCACTGCTTCACACCCCTACAGCTTCCATCTCAGAAGAAAAACCAAAATCCTTACAGTCACCTACAAGGCAGGATCTGTACCCTCTCTCCACACGCCCCTACCAGCCTCATCTCCCAACCCTCTTCTCTTATCCCCTCTCCTCCTCTACACTGGCCTCTTCACTGCTCAGATACTTCAGACAAGGTGCCACCCCAGGGCCTTTGCACGTACCCAACTCTTTGCCTATGGGAAGCTCTTTCCTCCCACGTCAGCAAGCTTCATAGCTTTGCCTCCTTTAGGACTGGACATAATGCCATCTGTTCAGGGAGGATTTCCCTGGGCACCCTAAATCAAATTGCAGCTGCCCTTCCCCCCCACACACACATTTTTTATCCCCCTTCCTGCCTTATCACCGTCCCACTACTATACATATTGTTTTTTATCTCGTTCGGTGTTTGTTTTCCACCATAATCGGGTAACCTCTATGTGGGGAGGTATTCNTTTTTTTTCTGTTTCTTCCACAGCATATTGTCTAAACTCAAGTCCACGACTTCATCTGGGGCTACACCAAGCTGTGCTGGATGTAGGAAGATATGGAACCATCCTATCCTTTATGGGTGATTTAAGAGATTTCAGGAGTCATTTCAACTTCGTGTGACTTGTAGCTTGCCTGCAGGCTTTGCATGGTGTGCGGATGTATGGAAGCTGAAACTGGAGCTAGGGGCTGGTGAAGAGAAGGGGTGAGCCCTCTACACAGCTGGAGATGGATGGGGCTGAGGAGCACCTCCACCCCCCACCATGCAGTCCCACTGCCCGCACACACCTTGTCACCAGGTAAACTGAAAACCAAATCACCCAGTCAGGTGACAAGTGCATCTCCCAACCTATCTCGCCTGAAAGAAACACTGTGCACTCCCTACAGCCATTGTGGGAAAACCATTTAGTGGGTAAAACCATCCTGGTTTGGGAAAATGCTTTCTTCATGACGACCCTAAATCCTTCCCATTGCAGTCCAAAGACACAAAGTCTATAGGAAGAAAAAAAAAATCTTCTTGGGATATTCCATTTTAAGCCAACCAGAAGCCCAGAGAAGAAACAATCCTAGGACTGAAATAGAGAAGTCTCTATTTTCACAGGGGACTGGGGATGGTACCGAGAGGACGAGCAGGGATAGTGGAAGGGTCTCAGGCCAGGGAGGAGTCTTTCAGCAGGGTATTCCAATGGGTATTTCAGCAGGGTACAGTGTGCATGGACTCATGCCTGAGGAGTGTCCCTCTGGCTGTAGTAAGGCTATAGCCCATTTTAACGGATGCACCATGGCACTGCCTCTCACAGGAGACTAAGTTTCAAAGTTAGTGTATGGTCCTCAGGGGAAAATCTTGTAGGTTGTCTCAACTGGTCCATTGCAAGAGCCTCCATTCCGATATTCCTGTTTCTGCACTTGCTCCTGTTCAGTCTGCCCACAGCTGCAGTGATCTGCTGAAATCCTGAGTCAGCGGGTGTCATTCCACTGCTTCACACCCCTACAGCTTCCATCTCAGAAGAAAAACCAAAATCCTTACAGTCACCTACAAGGCAGGATCTGTACCCTCTCTCCACACGCCCCTACCAGCCTCATCTCCCAACCCTCTTCCCTTATCCCCTCTCCTCCTCTACACTGGCCTCTTCACTGCTCAGATACTTCAGACAAGGTGCCACCCCAGGGCCTTTGCACGTACCCAACTCTTTGCCTATGGGAAGCTCTTTCCTCCCACGTCAGCAAGCTTCATAGCTTTGCCTCCTTTAGGACTGGACATAATGCCATCTGTTCAGGGAGGATTTCCCTGGGCACCCTAAATCAAATTGCAGCTGCCCTTCCCCCACACACACACATTTTTTATCCCCCTTCCTGCCTTATCACCGTCCCACTACTATACATATTGTTAGCCATCTGTTCAGGGAGGATTTCCCTGGGCACCCTAAATCAAATTGCAGCTGCCCTTCCCCCCCACACACACATTTTTTATCCCCCTTCCTGCCTTATCACCGTCCCACTACTATACATATTGTTATTTATCTCGTTCGGTGTTTGTTTTCCACCATAATCGGGTAACCTCTATGTGGGGAGGTATTCTGTCTGTTTTGATCTCTACTGTGTCCTCAGCATCTAGAACAGAGCCAGGCTCAACAACTATGTGTTGAAGGAATGACGGAATTAATGAATTCCCCTTGAATACCCTTAGGGTCTGAGAAATTGAATTCCTTCCCTACTCTTAGAACTGGTGTCTCTTTCTCAGATGGAACTCCGGAAGAAATATTTAGCTCATATTTCAGGGCCACATTGTATGAAAAATGCACCTTAGAAACTAAAATAACCCAGCAGCAGGGGATGCTGACATTGTAAGAAACTGGAAGTCTAAGACCCACTTAGTGAATGAAAACCTGGATCTTAAGCCTCAGCCTTCAGCTACAAAATCACCGCAGAGAACGACAGCAGGATCTGCAGGGTCAGCAACATTCAATTGCTCTCTCTTTCCTAGAGAGTTGAATCTGCATCAATAAAATGCATTGACTCCACTGTATACCCACCTAAAAAACCATAAAATTAAACAAAAGTTACTTTTCTTGCCTTCTCAGTTAGGAGCAAATAAATGATTCTTTGACCTGCAGTATCTCCTGAGAGGATGTTTTACACACAGAAACTATGGAGTTAAAACAGAAAGCAGGAGGTGGGGGTCTCTGCATTTAAATAGCTTCAGCACTATAATTAGTGATTTTTCAGGGTTGAACAGGATGCTTCCTGCTTCCATGGGAAAAGCACTTGCTGCTGACCAACCCTAATTTCTGGAGCACTGGGTAACCAGCCTCTAATTCGGTTGTAATGAACCGTGTGTTAATGGTACAGCCTCCTGCCCACCCTGGAGGCCTCACGCCACGTCTGGCCTTGTAATGAGTCTTGTGCTTGTCTCGTCGGCTCCGGGACTCCGGGGTTTGGCCTTCCAGGGAGGCTGCTTTTGTTTCTCCATGAAAAATACATTATTTCCACCTAAAATAGAGATGGATTCGACAATTTACTCAAGGTAAATATAGGAGATAGAAGTCTCATTTATATTTAAAGTCATGCATCATTTTTTTCAATCTCTCTCTCTCTCTCTCCCATACACCCCTTAAATACCTTCAAATATTATACTAAGAAACTCACTGAGTTGAATACACAAATACAGCACGACTGTCTGTCTCTGTCTCTCTCTCTCTCTCAAATGAAATAGGTTTGGGATACAACTTGACTACATTTAAATGAAGAAGGGGCACGGGGCTGCTCTGGGAGAAGAGTTCAGTCTCCGCTGCACCCAGGGCCCTGCCCGTCCTCCTGGCCGTCATTGCCCTCCTATCCCTGCTTCTATCTGCAGCCCCTTTGTACTCTTCTGTTCTCAGAAGAGCGCCAGTTGAACCCAAGGATACTCCCCCCATCAAGGTCTATCATCCACAGTACACTTGTGTTTTCATCTTTTTTCTCCTATGGGAATCAGATTGTTAAATTAGGAGGGAAGAGGATGCAAACGTGCCCTTCCCCCACCCACTTCCAAGGTCAAGGCTGCTTGATCCCATGCTTCTGCTATCGCTTCTGCTCCTGGAGGAGACAGAGGACATGCACCCCCCCCCCATCGCCCATGGCACATGGCACAGCGTATGCACCTCCCCAACTCTGGGTTGGGCTTCTCTTCAGTCCCAGTTGTAGAATTGCAGGGCACCATGAATGGGACATAGGGGCCGTACCCTACTCAGGGGCCACCAGTGTCCTTGGTCTGCTGGGTTTCCTGTGTTAGCACAGCTGCTCCCTCTCAGGGTCCCATCCCTGCATTCCCTGTGAGGTCTGTGCAGGAAAGATTCCTGTGGGCAGGTCAGGTTCCTCGGAGCCTCCAGCAACTGGGGCTGGAGCCCTCAGGGCAGAGAGGCCCAGAGCACAGGCTTTTCCCTTCCCTGGGGCAGATTTTCTTTCACAGGGATGGGAGGAGCATGAGAATTTAAAAAACAAAAAGAAAAAGGTAGAGGGAAAGTAGCAGCCTCAGGTCATGGCAACTCAGAGAAAGTAGGTGTCAAATCTCTTCTGGGGCTGGCCAGTTAGCTCAGTTGGTTAGAGTGCAGCCTTTAACACCAAGGTCAGGGTTTCAGATCCCCTTACTGTCCAGCTCCCCACTCCAAAAAAAAAGTAAAAATAAAAAAAATTAAAACAATAAAAATAATCTCTTCTGTAAAGAAAGAAGTATCCCTTCATATTCACAGAAGAGTACTTTAAATCTTTGGTCTGCTTACCCTGCTCAAAAATTGAGAAGATTGGATTGTTTTCTAAATTGATATATTGTGAAGCAAAAAAAAAAAAANCTCTTCTGGGGCTGGCCAGTTAGCTCAGTTGGTTAGAGTGCAGCCTTTAACACCAAGGTCAAGGTTTCAGATCCCCTTACTGTCCAGCTCCCCACTCCAAAAAAAAAGTAAAAATAAAAAAATTAAAACAATAAAAATAATCTCTTCTGTAAAGAAAGAAGTATCCCTTCATATTCACAGAAGAGTACTTTAAATCTTTGGTCTGCTTACCCTGCTCAAAAATTGAGAAGATTGGATTGTTTTCTAAATTGATATATTGTGAAGCAAAAAAAAAAAAAGCTATTTTTTTTGTTTGTTTTTTAATGTCAGTTTGATTTTTCACTAAAAACTTCAGTAGCAAGTACAGTGAAGTAATATTAGAAGAACGTCATGACCATTTTTTAAATTAATAGTGTGTGTATATTTGTATACCTGAGATACCCACAAACCATTCCAGGACGTGATAGTTTGGGGGGTTAAATGTCTTGCCAGGACACAGGAACAGGGCCCTGGACTAGCCATGTGCTAGTCCATAGCAAGAACATGGACTAGCATGTGCTCTTGTCCACAGCAAGAGCGTGTACCTTGGAGTGAGGCCTTGGAAAGCCCTGTATGGCCCCAGAGCCAGTCAGAGCACTTGTAGTGGGACTTTATGTAGGACCCACAAAATAAGTAGACCAGTGTAGGATAAAATCAGGGGAAAAAAATACACAAAATTGGAATTGTGCACATAGGCTTTTGTTACCGGGCAATGGGGTCTACACCTCGAAGAGTGCAACCAAGACTGGGGTAAGAAAAGGCTTTACTACTGCAACTAAAGAAAACACTGGGGATAGCTCCCAAAGCAGGATCTCCCCAAACAAAGGAAAGGGGTTGTCTACTGGAGCCAAAGTTCCCACCTAACTTTCTGTCCAAATCCTCATTGAGGGCCTCACATGTAAACAAAGGATGCGAGCTTGTTCAGTTTGGATTAGTTGACTATGAGATGTAGTTCACTGGTCAGTTCTGAAGCCAAATTTGCTTCTGGACCCTGGAAGGAATGTAGCCTTTGGGCAACAGCAGGACTTCAGGAAGTTGTCATACAGGCTAACCCTTGAGCCCTCGACTAGTACAGGTTGCAGTCCATAGGTGGCTAATTGAGATTTCCTGTTGCAGCTGACTCATGCCGTAAAGCAGGAACAGGCAGGTGTGGAGATCCCAGCTCCTCCTTGGGCAGAGATTCACCGGAAGTTCATCTCCGGGACCTATAGTTCAGTTTCAGCTGGTACATTTTGAGGGCAGCCTAGTGTTTCATGGTTCGTGACTTCCTGCCATCTCCTGCAACAACAGAAACTCAGAACAAAGAGTTGTGCCTGGCCTGGCTCACTTCTTGTATAGGGCCTTTCAGTGGCAGCAAGTGCTTGGGTGTTTAGGCGACCCTGGATCCTCGGTTATACATTCAAGATGTGCAGTAAACAGCTCTGCTCATACACTGATGTTCCTTGAATTTGCTTCCTATATGTGCCTAACTAAAATAGAAAGGGAATGCACAACCTCGTCCCAGTTGTAAAAATGCAGCAGCAAACCTGTGGAGAGTACCGACGTGCGCAGGAGGCTGCGCTGGACACTTTACTCACATCCACCCCTTTAATGTCCCCAACAGCAAGAGAGACGATAGTATCCCCATCTTGCAAATGAGAAAACTGAAGTTCCGAAAGGCTGCAGAACTGACTGGAAGTCACGAAGGTCAGGAAGTGGCAGAGCTCAGGGCTCACCTCCTAATCACTTTGTCATTTCACCTCCTTCATCTTTTTGAAGAGTTTCTAAAACCTTCGGCTTGGTTTTTGCTACAGTTGCATGAAAAACAAGCCCACCCTCTCCATCTGAGTGAATCTTTTCCCTGACCCTATTCTAAAATTAAATAAACACAAAGGTTCTTACTTCCATTTATGTTCTCTGAGGGTATTTTCATCCTGCAAAATCCCATGATGAAATACATCTCAAACCCCTTAAATGTGGGATGTAGACAGACCTCAAGCACTAAAAGAACATTTTGTATTTCTTGGGTGTTCAGTGTTGGTATTGCTTGTCAAATAGATGCTGCTCAACAGAAACTTGATCGGTGCTAATTTAAAGATAGCAGTTAATTAGTCTTTAGCAGGATAAAACTAATTTGAAGCATGGTAATGAGAGTGAACCTTTATAGCAGGGATGGCAAAATATTAATTTAGAACCCAAAAGGACTGATGATGAAAGATGTTTTAATTTTTAATAAATTCTGTTAAATTGCAAGGAGAAGGATAATCACTGGGCTGGGTTTGAATGTTGTGCATGTACTTTGTCCTACAGGTATTGATTGAGTGTCTGGTGTATGCTGACATTTGCTCAACTCCAGATATACAGCAATAACAAAACCAACACTGAGACTGCTCTCGTAGATCTTTAGTCTAATCATCTAATAGAAGAATCAAATGTGCAATGAATAAATATATGATAACAATTTTAGATTGATGCATGCCAAACACACACACACACCCACCCAAACCAGGGCTATATAAGAGAGAATAACAGAAGGAACCTAAATTTGATTGGAGCAATGCTATCCAATAGAACTTTATGTGTTGATGGAAATATCCCATACCTGTTCTATCCAACATGGTAGCCACTAGTCACATGTGGCCATTGGAGACTTGAGATGTAGCTAGTGAGACTAAGGAACTGGATTCTTTTTTTTTTTTTTGTCCTTTTTGAGACTGGCCGCACCGCGCTCAGCCAGTGAGTGCTGTGAGCGCACCGGTCATCCCTATATAGGATCTGAACCCACGGCGGGAGTGTTGCTGTGCTCCCAGTGCTGCACTTCTCCTGAGTGTGCCACGGGCTCGGCCCAGGAACTGAATTCTTAATTTTAGTTAATTCGAACTTAAATGTCCACATGTGCCTGCTAATAATGGCACCTCATGGTCCTGTTGGAACCATAGTTCTTCCATTCATGAGCCAAATGATCAAGAATAATTAATCCCATGTATTACTCCAAGTCAGAACATATTTCTCAGCCTGAACCATTGAAAAGTGGAAACACCTGGCTGCAGTGAGTAATACAGGGATGAACCCAGCAGATGCTCTCTTCCTGGAGTTTGAGTCTTGAGCAAGGCTGTTGGAACTGATTCATTCGGGGTGATACCCCCAAAGACACTCAGCGCAAGCCTTTAGATCTCAGGAGCTACCCTCGTGCCTGTCATTTCATGCCTGTTTTTTTTTT
>NW_007731468.1:283955-285337 GCF_000696425.1 Galeopterus variegatus | reverse complement strand
TTTTTTTTTTAACTTTTCTGTCAATTCTCTAAACTCCCCCAGCCCTGCTGGAGTGCACCAGGAAATTCTTTTTCTGCATACATGAGCCAAAGTCGTTTCCCTTTGTTTGCAAGCCAAGACTCTATCTCATAGAATGTCTCCATGATGACCACAGATGCCATTCACTTCAACACACATTTAATGAGCTGTTGCATTCACTTGCCCACGTACTGGCCGGAAGTTTCAAGGATGTCTCTTCATCTGTGTGGGAAATCTCAAGTCTGTGGGTACAAGAGAAATCAGAAGGTGCCTGCCTGACCCTTGCCATCACATCAACCCTGCAAAAACAGACCTTTTGAAGTCAGGACTTGCCCAAACAGCAAATGTCTCCATTGGTGGTCTTGAAATATTTCATAATTGGGAAAAGAAAATATACGGGGATTGGTGGGCTTGGCGGGCAACATCTTGAACTGTTTTCAAGCGTTTGAGGCTCTGCAAAAACTGAAACATATTTCTCCAAACTCCTCTTTCTTCTCATTTTTTTTAATACCCTTGTGCCTGTGGGAGGAGAGACAGGCCATATGCTTCTAATTCCTGAGCACTTAACTCTCCAGAATGCACTTTAGTAAAACACGTTTGATGTGCAGCCATCCTGAGGACTCGGAAGCTTTTTCGATAAGCTGTTTCTTCTAAGCATTTTTCCTTAGGAGAGGGAGGCGGCTTTTCTCCCCATTGGGAATCAAATGTAACTCACAGAAAGGTTTGAAACTCCAAGACTGTGCAATTTCAGCAGGTTTAAAACTTTGCAATTCATTCATCAGAGTGAGAGTAAAGATGCAGAAGCCAGTAGAGCAAACCAGGTACAAATAGGTTGGGGGACGTGGAGTTCCATCTGCCCCAGATTTCTGGTGGAGAGAAACGCTCTTTGTGGACATCCTCAGCCCCTCCCTCCTTCACACTGCTGCTATCTTCAACATGAGTTCTCTTTTTTACTTGTGAAATGACCAGGTTAGGAAAGCAGCACTTATAGGCTCAGCTCAAAACCACTCGGGTGGTTTCCTGAAGGCAAAATATCAAAATGTAACAATAGACAACAAGCAAATGGTGCTGGGAATTCAAAACCAGTGATAGAGGCTGGAGATGGGTGCAGTGGTAGAGAAGGTGCCTCATCACCCTGATCCTCTCAACTTGTTGAGGGTTTCTCAGTAGCCAGATGTTCATTACCGACTGCCTGTTAAGAGGTTGTATTAGAAGGCAGATGTCTTCATCTCACAAAAAGATTCATTAATGATGTAACTTGTTAGAAAGCTAGTTAGCTGTTGCAGCTATCGAATAACAAATCTTTTCTTGTTCATTCTCTAATTGGGGCATATTGGAAATATCCCCCAAAATAATACAAAACA
>NW_007731468.1:280889-282887 GCF_000696425.1 Galeopterus variegatus | reverse complement strand
GCTCACTGGCTGAGCGAGGCGCGGGAGCAGCGCTGAGGGTTGCGATCCCGTTGCCAGTCCCTGGTCCGGTACGGGGGCAACACTGTGGGTTGCAATCCATTGCCGGACACGGAAAAAGACAAAAAATAAAATAAAATAAAAATAAGCACATGGTTTTAATTTAAAATTTGCATTTTGCTAAAAGGCAGATCTAATGTAATTATTTTCATAACTTTCACTTTTCAAAAGAATATCCCAATCAAAGCCTCCTCTCCCCACTCTATTCCACTTATTTACAATGACATTTTACTTTTTTTCTTGAGTTGGATTCTTTTAATTTTCATGTTCCAGGGATCACTCTGCAAAACTGAGGGTGTTTGCACAATCTATATACCGGCTTAGGTGAGGCCCCCATATTGTCCTCAGACTTTTGATCAATCACAACAAAGATTATAGTCTGTGCTGAAGCATCTATCATGTGTCGGACACTCTGCTGGGCGTTGGGGAGACAAGGATGGATAATAAGATGGGATCCTTTACTTCAAAGTCTCCTACTCAGTGTGTTGGGGCAGGTGGATATCTACACATTCCAATACCCAAACCCAGGGAAATAGTCTGAAAGAGGAGGGAACAGCCCTTTCCTGGAAAAGTCTGGGAGGCTTCATGGTGTAGGGGGCATCAAGCTATGCCTTGAAGGGAAGGTAAGAGTGAAATTAGAGGATCTTGTACCTGGAGAACAGGGGATAAAGCAATGAAGTCTGAAACCAGGGATTGCAAAGTAGGGGGCTGGGATCCAGGATCTGACCAGTAGCTATGTTTAAGACATGGAATTAGTTTGCAACAATTAAAATTTAGAGCCCGTCCTACATGCATACGCACATGCATGCACACATGTACACGCACATACATGCACATGTACACATGCACTGACACTGAGCCAGGCTTGCATAAAGTCCTGCTTCTTGATCCTCCGTCCCTCATGGCCCCCATCACTCACCCACCCATGCTCACATATGTGCATCTTCCAGGCAAGCCTTCACTTACTCCGAGTCCTCGTCTGGTTCTGTGGACAGAGTTTCTGCTAAAGTCTAAGAGATGGGCCATTTTCTTCCCAAATGGCTCTTCTTTCTCCCATATCCCCAGGCATGTTTGTTCAGAAGCCAGTTGAAGGTGGTGTGTTCATAGAATGATAGCTGGGTAGAGGGGGGGAGGGTTCACCTTCTGCCTCTATGAGGGTGTTTGTGGGAACTTGGGTAAGTCCCTTCCCCATCCGAAGGCTCCGTGGCTCATGAGGGACGTGGTAGAGGTGGTCTCTAAGGGCTTCTCCTGGCCACAATGCTCTGATCTTCCAATTCTCTCTGACTTGACAAAGAGCCATGCCTGGCATTCTGAATTTTGCACTCGAAAGGGTGTTGCGAAGAACGGAGCATCCCAGGCTCCCATCTGGGGAGTAGCTGGACTCCAACACAGTCTGAGACATCTGGGGACTGTGTCAGCATCTACGGGGTAGATGGGTGTCCCCAAACCTTCTCTTGGATCACTCACATTGGGGGTTTCCAACCAACCCCAGCGTGCTCCCTAACAATTAGTGCCAGAGTTGATGAACTGGCAATTCTTACATTAAAACAAGCCCTGTGGAGTTTTAACAGTGAGAGACTGAGACATGATACTAAGCAGTTGTTCTAAGGTGAAGCCTGGAGGAGGAATCTGTCTGGGGCCTTTCCATCTTAGCTCTGCCATTCACACGTCTGTCTAATTATGCACCAGTTCTTTAGGTCTGTTGACCCCCGTCTGTAAAATGGGATGACCATAGTGCCCACAAGGTAGGGTCATAAAAGGATTAAAGGTGTAGTGATGTTCAAATGTTTGAGTGTCTAGCCAGCTCTATGTGAATACTCTGTATAATTGTTACCCTGGTCCCTACTGTCATTATTCCTATACTCTCAGATTTTATGTTATACCATTATGTTATTACTACTATTACTGATTTGCCAACATAATATTTTGACCACAAAGTGA
>NW_007731468.1:277800-280661 GCF_000696425.1 Galeopterus variegatus | reverse complement strand
AGTGATGTTCAAATGTTTGAGTGTCTAGCCAGCTCTATGTGAATACTCTGTATAATTGTTACCCTGGTCCCTACTGTCATTATTCCTATACTCTCAGATTTTATGTTATACCATTATGTTATTACTACTATTACTGATTTGCCAACATAATATTTTGACCACAAAGTGACTTTACTAATTTAAAAATCATCATTATTATCATCCTTACACTTCTTTCCCAACCAAATGCACCTTTCTTAATGTCCTTTTTTTAGACTCCGAAAATATATTTCATCTGAAACCTAGAAATTCCTGCCCGCCCTCTGATGTTAGCATTGGATTTTGGAACACCGTCCAAGCAGGGACTGTGGTTGCCATTGATCTCTCAAACCAAATAAAATGCAAATCTCCAAGGACAGCTTCCCTCCCTGCCCCCGCAGTTGGGCTGAGAATGGTGTCTGAGCTTCATTTTTACAAGGGGCCTTTAAAAGCTCCCGGGCCCCTTGAAAACTCCCAGCCCCCTTTGTCCAGATGGGGATGGAGGTGGCCAGGCTGCCCAGTTGATTGTGCACAGAGGAGCCCTCCCCAGGCAGGCTGTGATTTATACACACAGGCTTGTCAGGGGGTGAAAGGAAGGGCCACTTTTTCATTTGGATCAAATGTTAGGTTTGAAAGCCACCCACTGCTGTAAACTCAGCTGGATCCGCGGGCCAAGATGAAACACATTGCCGGCTTTGTTGCCGAGGTGGTGTTTCAGGAGGCACTGTGAACGCGCTCAGCTCTACCCGGCTCCCACAGACAAGATGTGTGCTGCAGGGATGGCCCCTGGCCCCCACCCCCACTCCAGGGCAGAGAAAGGAGAAGGTGCTGTTTACTGTAGCCATGCGGTGTTCCTCCTGACAGACTCCAAAGCTCTGATGTGCTGGTCTCTGCTTTTCCTTATGGAGTTTCCCACTGCAGCCTCCCAGTTTGCCAGCTTTCAAAATAATGGGACTGTTCCCACTATGTGATGCAAACTGCTATCACCAATTTCCCCAACGTGGACAATCACACTGTGCAAACTTACTTCCCTGGGCTGGTCCTGCAGGATGGAGTTAAAAAAAAAAATTAAAAAGCACAAATGTGTCCCCAGAGCCTGTGTTCACCCTTAATGGCATTCCGGCTTCTCAGCTGGATACGGCTTCTCATATCCCCAGGATCACAGAGCTCTTTGATGGTTTCCTGGATCTCTGGCGGCTGTCTGACCTCTCAGTAAACAGGACATGGAAGTAGCCCTTGTCTCCCTCCCTGTTCATTAGGTTTGAGCCTTGTGTGATGGAAATGTGTTCCAGGCTCTCACGGGCAGCAGGGAAAATAGTGAGGGTCCTTCTTGCTGGTGTCCTGAGGTGATTATGCCCCATCCTCGTTCTAGGACCAGAAGACTGATCTGTTACACTTGGGGATCACACTAGAAGCATTCCAAGACCCCTTCCAGCTTCATTCATTCATTTAACATGCATTTATTAAGCACCTCTTATGTGCTGGGTTAGATAGATAATAGGAAAAAATATCCCCAAATAAGAAAGACAGGATCTCCCATGACATTCCTGCAGACAGAGACTGAAAATAAGCAAGTACATCAATAATTAAGGTGAATTCAGAAAAGCAGATGCAGTAGAAAGGAAACCACATAGGGGATGTGGCAGAGTTACCTGGGGAGAGTCAAGGATTTAAGCTTCTTAAACAAAGACATCAAAGAAGGGCTTTCTGTAGAGGTGAGGATTGAGCTGAGAACAGAATAGAAAGATGGACCCAGCCATGGGAAGAGCATTCTAGTCTGAGAAAACAGGATGTGCAAAGGCCCTGAGGTAGAAGATGAATCCCTCAACCCTATGAGCACAAAAAGGCAGCCATTGTGACTGGGGCTTAGAGAATGAAAGGGAAAGGCCTGATACAGGAGCTTGAAGAGGCAGCGAGGTCCAGATCACTGAGGGCTTTGGTAAGAACACTGGTCTATTTCAAGAACACCACCAAAGTATGTCCATTCTGGCTCTCCTTGAGTAGTCTTTCTTCCAAAGACTAAATATATGAGCTCTGTGTACTATGCTTATTATGCAAAATTGTCATCTTTAGGGGAGAAAGCAAGCTAGTTTTCCTGGTGAGTTATTTTTGGAAGCTTAATCTAGGTGATAACCCCACTCGCACCCCAAAGGTTGAAAAAAATATTGAGGTGTGAATTCACAATAGTGCTATTTGACTTGCTCCAAGTTGGGTTAATGATCCCCCCGCACAGTCTGAGTTCTCTGGCACTGTTGCCAGCTTGCTGTTGGAAGCCTACAGGTCATTTCAGTGGACATTTCCCAACTAGTCTAGACCTGCCCTGTCCAGTACAGTTGTCCCATGTTCTATTGAACTCTTGGCATGGGGCTAAGTCCAAATTGAGATGTGCTGTATGTATAAAATACCCACCAGATTTTGGAGACATAGTATGAAAAAAGAAAGTTATAAAAATCACGTGAGTAGTACATATGGCAACTACATGTTGAAATGATAATATTTTGGACATATTGGGTTAAGTAAAATATGTTATTAAATTAATGTCACCTCTTCTTTTTTTTTTTAACATGGCTACTAGGAAATTTAATATATGTGGCCAGTAGTTGAGGTGTGCATTCTCTTTCTGTTAGATGGTAGTTTTTTAGACAAAGTAGCTGCATTTCCAACGGACGTTGGATGTGAAGGAGGTCATATCCTCCAGGGCATTATCAGAGCTCTTGCTTTATATGTGCAAACTCTGCGTGAATTAGGAGAAGCTTCTTCTTCTCTACAGACCAAGAAGGAGAACATACTTCTTCTTTCAGGCCAGGGCATGTGGCTTGCTACGTGGACATTTGTCCATGCCC
>NW_007731468.1:274335-277514 GCF_000696425.1 Galeopterus variegatus | reverse complement strand
GTAAAATATGTTATTAAATTAATGTCACCTCTTCTTTTTTTTTTTAACATGGCTACTAGGAAATTTAATATATGTGGCCAGTAGTTGAGGTGTGCATTCTCTTTCTGTTAGATGGTAGTTTTTTAGACAAAGTAGCTGCATTTCCAACAGACGTTGGATGTGAAGGAGGTCATATCCTCCAGGGCATTATCAGAGCTCTTGCTTTATATGTGCAAACTCTGCGTGAATTAGGAGAAGCTTCTTCTTCTCTACAGACCAAGAAGGAGAACATACTTCTTCTTTCAGGCCAGGGCATGTGGCTTGCTACGTGGACATTTGTCCATGCCCTATGAGTGCCCTCACGGCTGACATGAAGGTCACAGTCTGCACAGCTACATGTAGCAGCCCAGGACTAATTCCCCACAACTCTGCTGTACAGCCAGAACCAGGGAGTGCCAGGTAGCCCTATTTGAAGCAAGAATTCCTAGTGGTTAATGATGCTGTCTCTGGGACCAAACATTCTTGAACACAGTCTACCTCTGACAACTAACTACTAGCATCCAATCTTGGGCAGTGTACTTAAACTCTTTGAGTTTTTGTTTCTCCATTTGTAAAATAGCAATGGGGATAATAGGGCCCTGGTGGCTTTGTTGAAAGGATTAATGAATCTCCCGTGTACCCAGTTCCTGACACATAGTAATCACTCCATAAACATCAGCTGCTCTTCCAATCATGACCGTCCTCGTTTAGCTCAGCAGGGTGGGTGTGAAGGCATGGGAACACACATATGCACTTGAAGAAAAAAATTCACTTCTGGCGTTGGAGGATTGGAAAGCATCTTGTCTCCCTACAACATGGTCCTATGAAATTCATACCATGTTTTCTTCTTACTATTTTTAGGTGACTGTTTAGGTTTATTATCTCACAACCAAGACAGGCACTGCTAGCCCATTCAACAGAGGTGGAGACTGAGGGTCAGGGCGTCCTTTCTTAAAGTCAGGGTAGTGACTTGGAGGAAAGCACACCAAGGGCAGAAAGAGAGACTTCAGGGAATTGACCTTACCCTGAGACAGTAGAGAACTTGCTGCAACCTCAGTATTTAGAGATGACTTAGAGATAATACACAAGGAATGTGGTTTGCAAACTTTGGTTTGCAAACTCCGGTTCCCTTGAGGCTCCATGGAGGCATTTCAATGTCCTGAAGGGGTACATGATTGGTTGGTTGTAATTTATTGGTTTTATTGGACTACTAGTAAGTCTGGTAAGGCACTCAATTTTCATAAAAGTGACAAAGATGAGATGAGATGAGGGTGCTGCTGCTGCTGATACTGATGGTGACTCTTGTTTACTAAGCCCTTCTTAAATTCCAGACAGACACTGTTTTAAACACTTTACACAAATTATCTCACTGATATTCAAAACAGCCTCGGCAGGGAGCTCTGTTATATTTCCTCTTTTATAGAAATTTGGTTCCTCACTGGTTAATCACTTGCATTGGTGATAAGGCTAGCAGAAAGGGTCTTCAAAAAGTTCATGGAAAATGTGTATTATAAAACAAAAACGAAAACTATTCATGGAATGCAAACATTTTCTTGTACCAAACTGAACTTGTACTAACTTGTTATAACATGTCTGAACAGGATCTAGTTTGAGGCACTAAGAAGGATAGGATATCAGTTTGAAAAGAGTCCTTATCAGAGCGAAATGAATTCTGCTAAAGTTGAAGCAAGAACGAACATGAAATTTATGGTGAAACTTGAGTGAAAGAGTAGTGAAATCATTGGTGCTTTATGAAAAGTTTATGGGGACAATACCCCAAAGAAATCAGCAGGTTATAAGTAGATAACTCATTTTAAGAAGAGACGACCTGATGTTGAATATGAAGCTCACAGTGACAGACCATCCACATTAATTATCAAGGAAAAAATTAATCTTGTTTATGTCCTAATTGAAGAGGACTGATGATTAAGAGCAGAAATACCAGCTAATATCATAGACATCTCACATGTGCATGGTGGCTGCCCCATTTCCCCATTCTCAAATGGTTTCCTTAGGCAATAGTTAGTGGGATGAATTGGACTATTGCAGGTGAACTAAAGATACCTTGACGTGGCATAAGCTGATCAGAGAATGTTCCTGTGTGGGACAGCATCCAGCAAGAAACAGAATTTACCCAGGGTGGTTCAGACAAAGCACCTTTAATGAAAGGATTATCGACTGAGTCATAGCATGGTTAAGGGAATAAATAAGGTATTCCAAGGTACCCAGGGATAAGCAGCAGAGTGAGGCTGAAGAGGCCAGGGGAGATTAGTGTTTCTGGAGCCCAGCTGGAGTGAGCGCTGGGGAGGAGGGGCAGTCACCACCAGAGATACAGCACCAAGAAAAGGAGGGACTTGGAAAGACACCCTGACCTCTCTCTCCTCCCACACTCTGATCTCCTACCTGACTCTAAGCCAGTATGAAAGAGAGTGCAGATGATGTTTACATAGGGTCAGCTCCCCAAGGCACAGATAAAGGCAGGGAATGGATCGAGGTAAGTGGGAGGCTAAATGAAGAATTTCCAGCACAGCTCCTGAAACTGTTTCCTACTTATTTGCAGAGTTCAGCCTCGCCTGCACAACACCAGGATAACAGCAAGTACTCCAAAGGAGTTTGCTAAGCCCCGGGCGTTGATCTAAGGTCTCTCTGTGTACTAATTTAATTCGCACAGTCACTCTTTGAGATAAGGATTATTATTGTCCTCGTGCAGATAGAGTGATGAAACTAAGCTTTCAATCTGGTATTTTGGCCCTAGAATTGTCCACAGTTCCAACAAGCATGCACGGGTGCCTCGTCTGACATTGGTAGAAAGTGAAGAGGTCTGGGGGCCAAGAACTGTGTCCCCATGTGGGCAGAAGTTGTGTTGGTGTGTGGATATCATTGCCTTGCCTACTTAAGATCTATTTCCCTTTTTCTTATAGCAGCACTAGGATTATCCTTGGGGGATGATCCTTCCTAATTCTCTGTCAATGTAACTCATGTGCAGCTGATTCCATCTTGGCTCTGGGGAAGCATGTGACCCAAGTCTGTCCAATCAAAACATTCATCTTGCTGGACTAAGTGATTGGTTCAGAGATGGGCATGTAACACAGATCAGATCAATCAGAGCCAATGAGCCTCATCCTGGAGCTTTTATTGGCCCCACTGAGGAGAGGGGGGGG
>NW_007731468.1:249737-273711 GCF_000696425.1 Galeopterus variegatus | reverse complement strand
GGGGGGGGAATTCCACTGGGAATTCTCATTTGAGAGAACAGGAGCTTCTAACTGCTGGCCATTGTGTTTTTCTTTTTTCTTTTTTTTTTTTTTTTTCATTTAAACAAACTTATTGGAGCATAATTTCTGTACCATGAAATTCACTCCTTTAAGTATATAATTCAAGGATTTTTAGTAACTTTACTGAGATGTGCAACCATCACAATGACTCCAGTTTTAAGATTTCATCCCATCAGTAAGATCCCTCTTGTCCTTTTAGAGTTGTTCCTCAGTCCCACGCCAAGCCCAGGCACCACGGATCTATTTGACTCTGTAGATTGCTGGCAGCCATCTGGCCACCATGAAGAGAGCTCCTGTCTGAGATTGGAGTAAGTGAGACAGAGATGGGGAGAAGCCAAGTCCTGGGATGCTATTTGAGCTCCTGGAGTTAGATCTTTGCTGCTGGAATTTCCATTTACAAGAGCTAATACAAGACGCTTACTTTTAAAATTGTGTGTGTNCTGCTGGAATTTCCATTTACAAGAGCTAATACAAGACGCTTACTTTTAAAATTGTGTGTGTTTGTGTGTGTGTGTGTGTGTGTGTGTGTGTGCATTTGGAGTTAGTTTCAGTGAGATTTTTTTTGTCCCGTGTATCTGGAATTATGTTGACTTATATATCCAGATTATAAATTATACCCTAGATGGAGAGGGACAGAGAAAAGAGAGAGGGACAGAGAAAGAGAGAGGGACAGAGCAGGAGACTGCAAGATGAAATGAACATGGGNGAGAGGGACAGAGAAAGAGAGAGGGACAGAGCAGGAGACTGCAAGATGAAATGAACATGGGAAAGAGAATAAAGGTTAGGTTTGCTGGTGACAAAAAAGCGAGATATCATATGTACAAGTGATTATTCCTAGCTAAATTGGTGATGTCCTTACTGCTCCTTTGCACAATAAACATTTGAATGTCTACTTATTAATTTCTTATATGCTGTCTTGTTCCAAAAAGAAGACTTNAGCTAAAAGAAAGCTTGGTAAACAAAACAATCTGAGGACTTACTTACAGCTACTGAAGACTGATGTCAGCTGAACTCTAGGCTTTATCATAACTAAAATAAGAGGGAAATATGCTTAGTTTCTAGAAACATGATGTTGATAATTTAAAACCAATGAGGTGTTGGATTTCTCTCTTGAGCCACTTCATACTGCAATTTGTTAATTTTTCAGGGGCCAGTATGACACTGTCCAGGAGCACTAAGAGTTCAATTTTAGTTCAAAGACTATGTTTTTTGTGCCATGTACTAGGTGCTCAGCACTAAGGGTATGAGATCAGCCAGGATTTCTTTTGGTTGCAAGTAACAGTGTGTTATACAACAAAAGCCCATAATTATCTTTAATGATAAGAACCATGGGCATCTTTTTGCCATGTTCTCACAGGGTCAAAAAAGTATTTCTACCTCTTTAGGCTTCATACTCTTGGTCAAGAAAGGAGGAAGGGGTAGGGCTTGTCTTCTCTGTCCCTTCCTGTTAAGAAAAGAGAAGCCTTTCCCCAAAGCAGTTATTGTCTTAGGTATAATTGGCCAGAATTGGATCAGCTCTACCTTCAAGGCAGATTGGAAAACAGAGAAACCATTCAAAGGGAATGGGACTCATGATTGGCAGATCAATTACCACCACCTTGCTGAACTCAACAGAATCAGGTTCACTTGGCAAGGCATGGATAGGAAGCTAGCAATGTTTGCCAGAGGGAAAATGATGAATAGATCCAACTCCTGGGTAGATGCTCCTCTCTTCTGTGCACAGGATAGAAGGGTGCACAGTGTACCATAGAGCACAGAAGGGGGGTGCCTGGCCCCACTTGGGAACCAGGAGAGATGTGAAGTTATTGGCTACTGAGCTATGTCTTCAAGGATAAGCAAGGATTTACTCGGGGATGTGGGGTGAAGGTGGGAGGGGCTCAGCAGGGAGAGGCATGAGCAAAGACAGAGAGGTCTAAATCTGTGCAGTGTCTTGGAGGAAACTCAAGCAACCCATTGTTAATATATCAAAACGTGAGAGTCAGGAGATGAGATTAGACAGGTAAAAGGGGACAAGGTCATGGATGACCTCTGTGCATGCTTCGATCTCCGAATCCGTTCCTGGAGCAACAGCCTGCCTTCCAGTGCTTAAAACAAGGCGGTGATTGGAATTAAAATGTGTAGTGGGTAAGAACACAGGCTCAGGAGCCTGAATCCCTAGGCTGAAACCCTGTCTCCCCGTCTTAACCCCTCTGCTATAGTTTCCCCGTCTATCAAACAGGGATAATAAATGTGCCTCCATTACGCTGTTGCAAGGCACAGTGAGCTACTGCAGGTAAAAAACCATGGATGATCCCGGGCACATGGAGAGCCCCAACAAGTGGGAATGCTGCTGCTGACAAGAGCAGAGGCAGGGGACAGTGGGGGCTATTGTCCACATCCATGTGCAAGACCATGGAGCTTACATCTGCACGCCTGAGCTGGGGTTGTTTCAGGTGTATGGAAGCAGTCTGTTTCCACTTGTTCATTGACGGGGTGAGGGAAAGAGAGGTGTCAGGGAGAGCACTCAGGATTTGGCTTTGTTGACTGGGTGGAAGCACCACTGGTGGACTCGCACTCAGGCCCTAGGGTGCACCTGTAATTGAATTTAGTGAGCTAATTCAGTTCTTCCACACAGTGAGCAGTGTGCGGGGAAGTGTGGGAAGGACAGCCAGCATTTGCAATTGGAGATGGAGCTGGACAGTGGGGGGTGGGGGTGGGCATTTGATGCCTGCGGGCTGCTCGTTCTTTCTTCCAGTATCTCTTGAGCACATTTACGCCAAGTGCCGTTTTTGGCACTGGGGCACCATGTGAACCAAGACATCATCCCGGCCTTCCTGGAGCTTGTGTTCTAGAGGAGAAGACAGACAAGAACCCAATAAATGAAAAATCACATGATACCCATTATGCAGAAGTAAGGCTATTAAATAAACACATAAATAAAGGAATGTAAGGGATTAGGACAGAGTGTCTCAGCCTTGGTACCATTGACTGTTAGCCAGATAATTCTTTGTTGGGGGTGGGGAGGCATTCTGTGCATTGTGGGATATTTAGCAGCTTCCCTGGCCTCTACCCACCAGATGCCAGTAGCACCCCCAGTTTCTCCAACCAAAATGCTCTTAGATCTTGTCAAATGTCCCCCATGGGACAAGATTGCCCTGGTTGAAAAGCACTAGGATAGAAAGTTACTGGAAGGGGAGTGGAAGCTGTTTTCAGTAGGAACATCGAGGAAGGTCTCCCTGTGTGGCTTTCCCAGGATCGCCATAACAAATTGCCCATAATTGGTAGCTTAAAACAACAGAAATCTCTGAGGACCAGAAATCTGAAACTAAGGTACTGGCAAGATTGGTTCTTTCTAGAGATTATGAGAGGGAACCTGTTCCGTGCCTCTCCCCCAGCTTCCGGTAGCTGCTGAGAGCCTGTGGCATCCCATGACTTGTAGCTGCATCCCTCCAATCTCTGCCTCTGTCCTCAGATCTCCTCTCTACATGCCTCCTCTGCGTGTGTGTGTGTGTCTTGAACATACCTCTCCTTTCTCTCATGAGGAAACTAGTCACAAGATTTAAACCAGTCACCCTACATTCAGGATGACTTCCTATTGTGATCCTGAACATACTATATCTGCAAAGACAGGAATTCCAAATAAGGTCACATGCTCAGGTCCCAGGACTTGGACATATCTTTCATGGGGACACAGTTCAACCCACTGTGCTCTGTAAGAAATGAGACCCGAATGAAGTGTGGAAATGAGGCATTTAGAGAAGTGGGGGAGGAGGAGAGGGGATGTTCCAAGAAAGGTGATGGATTTGAGGCATGACTGGGTTTGGTCTGTCCAGGGACGGCCACTAGGTCTGGAGTGCAGGGAGTGAGGCAGTGGGAGGGAGGGAGACTTAGAAGATTAGGTGGAGAGCCAGGCAAGGCCAGGTTATGTTGGGTCTCAGAGGCCCTGAGAAGCACTTTGGATTTTATTCTGAGAGCAGTGGGGAGCTTCAGAGTTCTAAGCAGGGATTTGCTGTAAGTTTGTTCTGGTTTCCCTTTTTTTCTCTTTAGAGAAGTCTCATGGAGATAGTGATGACTTTGCAGCTGTTAATCATCAGGAAGCTGTAATCACTAAGAGAATGTTTGAAATCATGAGTTAAGGATTTTTAGCAGGAAGTGAACCAAAGAAACACTGCAGTAGCCTGCCCTAATCATTTCCTGGGCTTAAAGTAACCAGGTGCTTTGAAGAGATTATTGTTCTGACTTATGATGGTCCCAGGGTCCAAACTTTAAAACTGCTGATAGATTGTGTTCTGGGATATAGTCCTAGGAATCTGAAACTGTTTTACTTGCCTCACAATATTTTTTTTTTTAATTATTTGCTCAAGGTAAACAAAAGCCTTCAGAATTTCTCTTACTGTGAAGTATCAACTATAAATACCAAGAGAATTACGTGATATTTATTACTACAAAAGGGAAAGTGAGGGACGTGGACTTAGAGAGTTAAGGGACTTAAAAGCTCGTGAACTTGAAGTTTGAGGTGAGCCACTTGGTTCCAGGGTCTCAAGGCTCTGGTGCCAATGTGTGACTTCACTTATAAAAGAAGAATCATATTGTGAAACTATTTGGAGCCTCTTAGAACTTTGAAAGCCAGAACAGTGCTTAGACCAGAGTAGGCATTCAAAACAATTTTGTTGGATGAATGAATATTTTTCAGATGAGAAAACATACCTCATGGGCCGGCCCCGTGGCTCACTCGGGAGAGTGCGGTGCTGGGAGAGCCATGGCCACGGGTTCGGATCCTATATGGGGAATCCGGCCGGTGTGCTTACTGGCTGAGCGTGGTGTGGACAACACCGTGCCAAGGGTTGTGATCCCCTTACCCGTCAAAAAAAAAAAAAAATACCTTATGAAGGGTATGCATCTCGTTTTGTATTTACAACAGGCAGTTTCAGGAAATGAGTGGTCCCCCTGCCTCTGCGTGTGGGCAGATGCCCTGCTGTGAGCATGACATACACATCTGTCCATTTCTGTCATGTGGGTCTCAGTCCCACATGCATCTCTTAGTGTGAGTTTACCGCATGAAGACACATGTGGCTCCGTAAGGCGTGTCAACCACTACTACATTAAATCCTGGAAACATCTCTCTTTGATGCTTGAGGAAGACACAGCTGGACTCACTGAACTTAGAGATTTTTATATGGTTCTCCATCGTGATGCTTTCCTGAGAATTGTTTTCCAAAGATGCACTTACTGTATTTTTCTCCACGGGTGTATGGTAGAACCGAGCTACCACGTATGTGGGCATCCATGGCACTTTTGGCTGGTGTTTTTCAAATTGCAAATAATGACCCATTAGAAGGAGGTGAGACACATTTAGTGGATAATTTTTAAAAAATGGAATAGCATGCAGTGAACAATGGGACTAAATGGAACAGAATATAACAAAGCAGGAAAGAAAACACAGAGCACAGTTTAATGAAATTTTCATTTTGGTTAGATGAATTTATATGTGTGTGTGTCCTAGTCATGATGAAAATGTTTAAAACTGTGTAATACACCCCAAAATGCTTGAAAACCATCATCTTCGATTTCACTTCCCATCTGCTCCTTGTTAAGTCTTGAAGAAGGGAAAGCACTTACATCACATACTTTAGGTGCGTGAGTAGGAAACTTGTAGACTGGCAGATGAGTCAGCATTACTCTGGCATCAGATTTTCTTCCCTTAAGAGCAGTGTAGGTTCCCTCTCTCAGCTGGCAGCTAGGGTTATGCGGGTCACTGCTGATGTCTCCAGCTTTATCTCTCAAATATCCTCTCTGCCCTCAGCATTTCCATCAATGAATTATTTGTGCTGTGTGAGATCTATAATTAGGCCTGACATACAAGTGTATGAATTCATTTTCTGTTGCTGGTAACAGAATACCTGAAACTGGGTAATTTATATTACCAGAAAACAAAATGTGCTACTTACAGTTTGGAGGCTGGGAAGTCCAAGGCCCAGAGGGCACACCTGGTGAGGGCCTTCTTCCTGGTGGGGACTCTACAGGGTCCTGTGGCAACTCAGGGTATCACACAGTGAGGATGGCAAGAGCTCTTTCACGTGCTCACTTGCTCTCCATATAAAGCCACGAGTGCCATTCCTGTGACAACCCATGGAACCATTAACCCATTGCTCCACAAAAGGATTAATCCATTCATAAGAGCATAGTCTTCACCATCCAATCACCTCCTAAAGGTCCTCCCTTTCAACACTGCCATAGTCTGATTTCTACCCTGTTAACACTGTTACAGTAGAGAACAAGCTTCAGTGAATTTGGGGGCAACATGTAAACCACAGCACAAGGATGCTTTGTACATGGAGCTAGGACTCTGAGCTATCTAACCAGTATTTTAGATTTGCTACTGTACCCACTTTAAATGATCACTTGGAGGTGTAAAAAGAGAACCAATTAAAAAAGAAAATCATTAATTACCACTATTCCCATAATCAATTACACCTTCGTTACCCAGTGAGGAGATCAAGACTTCCTAGAGCAAATATTTAATGCCACTCACAGATTTTGACAGGAGAGCACGGTTTAAAGGATGCCCTCATCAAAGTGCTAATTGGCACCATTTAGGCATCTCTCAACACCCACAAGCTTAGCTGGTGGAAGAAGTTGTCATAGAGATGCCCACCTCTCCAAGCTCAGCGGTAGGATGAGAACCAAATCATAATTAAACAATCACAAAAGATGGTTGGCTGTTGCTCTGCTTGGGACATGAGGAAGATTGAGGGGTGCTGTGGTAGATGGGTTTTCCACTGGAGCTGTGCACCCTGCGGTGTGTATCCTATGCCGTCATATTGGGTTAGGTTGTTGGTGGCCAGGGAAAGAGAAGATGTGGACCAAAGGGTAGGTTGTGGAGGAGAAAGAAAGAAGAGTAATTTCCCAGGTGATGTTCATACAAATTAGCGGAGCATGAACCTCCTGTGCCTCATACATCTTTGGTAAATCCCCCCACACAATTTGGGAGGTTCTGACTATTTTTTCTCAGCTGGGCTTTTTACAACTTGTATTAGCTGCTATAACAAATGGACACAAACTCTGTGGCTTAAAACAACAGAAATTCATTCTCCTTCATTTCCAGAAGCTGAAGTTTAAGCCGTACCTCCTCCGCAGACTCTGGGGGAGAATCCTTCTTGGCCTCTTCTAACTTCTGGTGGCTGCTGGCATCCCTTGGCTTGTGGCCACACCACTCTAGTCTCTGCCTCTGTCTTTACCTGGCCGTCCCTCTTCTTTATGTCTTTTCTTCTGTCTCTTAGAAGGACACTTGTCATTAAATTAAGGGTCTATCCTAAATCCAGGATGATCTCATCTCACCATCTTTAACTTAATTACATCTGCAAAGACACCCCTTTCCCAAGGAATTAAGGTCACGTTCACAGGTTCTGAGGTTTAGAAATGGACACATCATTTTTTGGAACACCCTTCAACCCACCGTGCAACCCAAGAGAAGAAACATACTCTAATGGGGTCAGAGGACAATTCTGTTCAGTAATTATTTGCCAAGATTTTGCCCTGTGCTGTGGACTAGGAATGGTCTGTGAAGACAGGTGGAGATATAAAGGAGCTGGCCTTCACGCCTTGGTCTCCTTATCTGTATCTCTTTCCCTCAAATCTTTTGCTCAGATGTTGTCTTCTCAGCTGGAACTTCTGTGATCACCATATCAAAAGTACAGTAAGCCCCTGCCCCTCTGATATTCTTATTTTACTCCACCGTACTTAACCAAAATCTGGCGCATACATGTGGTAGTTACTTATTTGCTTATTGACTTCTTCTTGCAATAGAAAGGCAGTTTTTGTCTGTTTTGTTTACTGTTTCATTTCCAGTGTCTAGAATAGTGCCTGGTACATTGTAAGTGCTCAGGCACTGTGTGTTGAAGTGTTGAAGATGTGGATGAGTGATGGGCTATGTCGGGCATGTCACCAGATGTTTGAGAGAAATAAATTAGAGATTTTATATTGTAGCAGATCTTGTGTAAATGTGACCTTCCTCCCTAACCCACTTCTATTTCCTGAATTGCTCATTCTATCCCAGATACCATTCATTTGCAACAACAAATATGCCACAGGATGTTAAATAATTATGTAGCGACATGTATCATTTGAACATCCCATCTTTTCCAAGGCAGAGATACTGATAAGAAGTACAAGCAATTCTCATTATTCACAGCAGTTTTATTCTATAAAGTTGCTGTGAACATTGAATTCGCAAACAGTGAATCATTACTGTACAGGAAATCCAGATTTAGGTTCCTGCAAGCCTCCGATCATGACATTTTTATCAATTGATTACTACATAACCTGGTTTTATGTGGTTTTTTACCTAAAGACACCTGATTTAGCATGCATTCTTCATTCATTCACAAGTAACTTAAGGCCAACTTCCCTCTCAACTCATGCCTAAAGAAAGCTTCTCTAACACGCATGATATCTCTGTACGGTGCTTCACTGCCTTCATGCAATTAGGAAACCTGGACAGCACTTCAGTGCTACAATCAGGGGACATTTTAACAGCAAAAGCACCAACAAAAAGCACAAAAATGCCAAAAACATGGCACTAAATAGACTGAAAATGACACTTATTTTTATATAGTGTGATTTCTGGAGCAAGACAGCAGGACACTGCCTTGTTTGACCTCAGATGGGGACATGCGCTGCAGGCCAGTCAAAATTTCCTCCACCCTGCCTTGTCCAAGAATGACCTGAAGCAGGAGTGCTGATGAACTCTAGCGAGCAGGTGAATTCGCATACACAGAACCGGTGAATGATAAGGCTGTGCTGTGCAAGAGCGTTTGTACAGCCGAGCGGAAGAGGTGGACGTATCCCCCTCGCATTGAATACCTCCTCGAGCAAACAGAAAGCTGTTGATGTGTGGCAAGAGGAGGTACCCCCGATCTTTGTGGAGAAACGGCTGTCTGGAATCTAATCTGAGACCTCCACAAAGGACTCAGCTGAGTTTGTTGTGGGTGCTTTTTTGAAAGGGCTTAAAAGAACAAACAGAAGCTGTGGTTGTGAGAAAGGAAGGCTGTTCATTCTCTGTCCTTCCTAGAGAGTCACTTCTGAAGACATCCTCTGAAGGGTGTACTCATCAGGCAGGTGCGACACAGGCAGGAGGAGCTGTCCCAGCTGGGGGCCGGATGGGATTTAATGCCGGGGTCTCAAAGAGAAGCACTTCTCAGAAGTCTCCCTAGCTCTTTGTCAGCAGAGTGAAGTGCTGGATGGTCCGTCAGCCTCTGAAGAGGGAAAGGCATTTGCTTTTAAAAGGAGACAGCCACCAAAGGAAGAAGTGCTCTGGTCTCTAACCCCCTTCTCTTGTCCTAGGAAGACCCTTCTCAACGTGCCTCACCCAGGAGTGCCAGTTTTTGTTTCCTTTCTTCATTTAAAAAAATGTTTTAGGAGCGCAAATAATATATAATACCTTAATGATAAAGCTAATTCCGCATTGCTCAGCAACTCTCCACCACTTCATGATATTTCAGCCTCTCTTTTGCCAATGGGAACGACTGTTCTGAGCTTGTCATAAGCCCCCAGACCCTTTTCATACTTTGTACATACAGATACGTGCCCATAGAAACATGCAGGGTGTTATTGTCTCAGTTTTAAAAATTATGTAAGTGTAATAGTGTATGTAAATAGTGTACAATACGCACTCCAGTGTACATGCCGCCGTGATCACACATAGTATTTCCCTTGCTCTGGAAACTCAAGATATTTTTAACATCTAAGACATTAAAGGTCCAAATTGTGCTGACCAACAGAATTTGTGCAATGATGAGATGTCCACTGAGCACCTGAATGGTGGTGAGTGTGACAAAGGAACTGAATTTTTTAATTTTAGCTCTTCCTGTTTAAATTTCAGTAGCCACATGTGGCTAGTGGCTACTGTATTAGAAAGTAGCACAGGTCTAGATCATTCTTTTTATTATGTTTTTGAGTTAACTTTTTATTATGGAAAAGTCTTAAACATCTATAGAACAAGCATCAATAACGATCAGTATGTCATCATTCTTATTTCTAGATTTTTCTCTTTAACTGCTCTACAGTATTCCTTTGCAAAAATATACTACATTTTAACTTTTCTCCTATAGACACACAGACATTTAGATGGTTTCCAATTTCTGCTAAAACACATGAAAAAGTGAACCTCCTTGTAGTTGTGTATGTGTGTGCACGTGCGTGTCTGTATGTGCGCACATGTGTGTGTACTTGTGAGCATCTGGGTGTATATCTATGTATGTGTGTGCATTTCTGTATATGTGTTTGCCCATGTACATGTGTCTGTATATGTGTCTGTATGTGCACATATGTGTGTCTGTGTGTACATGTGTGTGCATGTGAGCATGTGCATTTGTCTGCATATCTGTGTGTATGTGTGTGCACACATTTGTGTATATTTCTCGAGGATGGAAAGTTAGAAGTGGGTTATGGGGTATGTGCATTTTTAGTCTTCACAACTTCCAACTGCCTGTTGGCCAATTCATTCCCATAAGCAGTGGAATAAACTTAATGTTGAAACACAATCCGGGCACTCAAAGAACTCATAGCAACGCCCAGGTCCGCCCATCCTCGGGGATGGATGCTTGAGCCGTTTCCCATGGTGCTCAGGCTCTGGCATCCGACTGGGAATCCCTGGGTGTCCCGGATTCAGGGCAAGATAAAGGCAGGTCAGATTAATGACACAAAGCCCCCCTGTTCTCATAATCATCTTATCATTCCTTAGTTCAAAAGGAATTTCTCTCTCCACCCTCAGGGAATTTGTATTTTCTCCTCCCCAGTCCTTGTATTTGCAGGGCGGGGGACCATTGGTGTTTCCAGAGCCAGCCTGAATTAGTTTTTCCAGGCGAATACTTTCCCATAAAGACACAATTAATGCAGGAAGGAATCAGAAGCCCAGGGATGGAAAAAGCTAAGCCATTTTGCTTTTTTAACAGCTTGTGAAATTCTGCTTTGCTTCGAGGAATCCTGGTACTGTGACCACTCTTTTACTGGGAAATCCCTTGGTATAGGGATATCTATGGATTATCTAAGTAACTATGCTTTTTAAACTTTAAGAGAACTGGCATCTGTTTAGCTGGTGTACTTTGGTCTAATTGATAATACCAAAGGAGGGATTTTAGCTAAACTGCTCAGTATAAAAATAAAACCAAAACAAACAAATAATCAGACAACAACAAAAAACAAACAAACAACAAACAAACAAAAACTGTACAAAAGAAGAGGGGGCAGTCAGGTTCCAGAAAAGGGAGCAAAGAAAAAGTCAGATGAGCCACCTAGTCACCAGTGATTAGAGAGACTGAAGTCTGACCTTTTCCTTCTTGGAAGACAAAATAAGCAATGTAGAGAATCAATTATGAATCAAATGAAGCCATTGGTTTTAGGTGTGCTGGGCAAGTGCAGGTCATAGATGAGAAGGAGCTGGAGTACACACACCTCCCTGCCTTCAGCAGACACTGGGGGTGTCGGGGTTGCAATGCTGGGGTCTGGAGGGGTCTCGTCTTTGGCCAGTGCCTGGTCCCTGGCCTTAATGGGGGTTGTCAGCAGGATTTTACTGTTTAATTTCCATCAAGTGAAAAGGGGGTTGAGAACTTTTAAGGACCCCATTTCTCATCATTTATGTTAAAGATCACGATGCCCACACTTCCATGATTCAAAATAAAGTGACCCTGGTGACCCTGGGTTTGATGGCTTTGTGTTGCTTTCTGCAAAGCCACTATCTCAATTCCTCATCTCAGGAGATCCCCTGGAATTTCCAGAAGTCAAAGAGTGCTTTTTAAGACCTTTCTTATGAATCAGTCTCGTTCAGTTCTGATTTTTACATGTAATTTTAGGAATTTTTGGTTTCACATAATCAGGCCTCATGTAGGAGGTCAACGCTCTGTCCCTTGCTCTTCCCATCTGTGGAATGGGGATAATAAGACCTACTGCATAGGATTATTGCAGAGATTAGAAATATCAATGCAATGCTCCAGCATAGTGCCTGATGCACGATAGGTATCATCAGATTTCCTTTTGCCCCTAGAATTTTGTCTTTGTTTTTGTTAATTACAGTGAGGTCTGCCATAAGAAAACATAGCCTGTGAACTCTCTACAGTGTGTAGGAAATCATCACTCCACTTTATGCAGGATACATTTAAAGTTCCATTTTAGCATCTTTTGAGTCATTGGAGGAGAGCTGGACATTAGGAAGTGAGAGAACACCTCTGAGGTTGAAAAGTTAGAGAGGAAATATGAGAAATTCGACTTGTGCAGAAGTCCTTAACAGAACATCTGTGGCATAAAAGATAACACACCAGAAATAATGAGGGGAGGACGTTTGATTTGCAGCTCTGATTTGCCAGAGCAGATAAGGAGGGTATACGGATGTGGTTTGCTCCAGGAGTTATTTGTGAACATCAGGCTTGTGTTTTTGAGTCCTGGCTCCTACTCAGCTGAGACTAAAGGCCACCTCTTGGCCTTGGCTCTTTCAGAGAGAGTGGGGCTGCAGCCCATGGAAGCAGACCCTCAGGAAGTATTTGGCCCTGGCTTGCTCCAAAGGGTAGCTGGCAGGACCCCAGCACGCTTCGACCTGGAAGCCAGGCATCTGGGGGGCTATGTGTTAGTCATTTATTTTATGGGTATTTTATTTAGCAGAGAGAGCCTCACCATCAGACTCCAAAAGGCCCCCGTTAGCCAGATGTGTGTTCATTAGAGGTGGAGTTTCATTCATTTGCTCCCACCCAGGTGCCCCTTCCAGAATATATATTTATTACCCATCTGGAGGGCTTGACAGGTTGGTCCATGAATGTGGCTCAGGCCTCTTTTTCACTAGTATTTAACCCTTTTATCTCCTAGACTGCTGGGAGGACCAATGCCTGCCTTTGGACCAAAGCAGAGACTCTCAATTTTTTCCTTCCAGGTACACAGATATAGAGTAAGTCTCCACGTCGTACAAGTATATGTCCCTTATGTAGAAGTGGCCACTAAAAGTCCTACCCCCGCAGAATCCCTCCACTCCCCCTTCCTCCCTGTGCTATCCTTGAATCCTCATGCCCTCCTTCCACAAATCCAGCTCTCCACCTATCTCATGACCATGGAGGGTAGATTTAAGGATGAGAAGACTAAGAAGGAGTTTAGCAAGGAAAAAAAGTAAAGCAAAAATAAAAATGATTCTGCAGCAAGCTCATCATATCACCTGCTCTGAGCTGGGATTGTTCTGTGTTGGGGCTCAGGTCCTTCCATCTTTTTGGTAACTCTGGTGAGTATGTGTGATTAACGTTCTCCTACATCTTTTAGATGAGGATGTTGAAGCAAACAGGTAATGCATTTGACCTATGGTTGCACAGCTAGAACTCTTGTTGGCATGTAGTAGATTCTCAGTTCATATGTGGTGAATGAATGAATGAATGAATGAATGCATGAATGAATGTGTGATTGAAAAAACTGTGAACACAGTGCCATGCCCACCCTTAGCAAAGTTCCAGTTCAGGAACCTGCAGGACAAGTGTGGGGGCTCTGGCTGGGCCAGAAGCCGCACCTGTGGTACGAGTCAATCACAGTGGGCTGCTGTCATTGAGATGCCTCTGGCATGCTGACCACCTAGCATGACTCAGCTTGGAAAACATGTGTCTTGATCTGGAGCCGGCGTGCCCAGCCCTTTGCGCTTTCATGTTTTTAGTTACCTGAGTTCTGTTGTGGGCGCCTCTAGCAATTCTGAGTCAAATCGCTTTTAATTCATTACAAATAAAAACAAAAATCACTGATGGGCACCCAGGATGGTGTGGAGAAACCGGGTGTTGTTGGAAACAGGCTGCTTGTGTGGGATTGGGAGTGGGCTCTCTCTAGCTGGATGGACTGGGCTTGCTCTCTGGTCTGTGAACTCCCAGGGCCCGGGCCCTCACCTGTGCCCTTCAGAGCGCCCTCTGGTGGCTGAGCTTAGGAATGTCCCCTCGCTCCTTGGCCTGGAAGTTCCCTGTGTGGTTTTGACCTCTCAGGCAGGAGAGGCTCAGGCTTTGAGGTCACCAGCCACTCCCTCTACTTCAAAGCATCTGAGTCCAGGCAAAGCATCCCGGTCTGTGGCCTGTTGTGTTGGGGAGCTGCACTGGATTAGCTTTCCTCCTCTGGGAGCAGTGAGCTCAGGATGGAGAGAGGACGGTGCCCTCTCTAAGGCTAGCATAGCCAACCCAGAGAATAAAGGGACCAGCTGGGGCTGTAATGATGGGGCCTTCAGGTAGGAATTTTGGTGACCTGGAGACCAAAAGGAGCAGCTCCTTCTTGGCCCCAGCCAATTGCTGCCAGGCAGGAAAGCCATCCAGGTATTACCCCAAATTCCAGTTTTTCAAAGGAAAATTTTCTAATTTAAAAAATCAACAGCCCCTTCCCCCTTTCTTCTTTCCTCTATCTCTTCGTTCTTCCCTCCCTCCTTCCCTGTCTTTCTTTGCAATGCTGTGCAGTGCAATAAACATGTCTGATGGCCGATTTGTCCCTGTGGGCGCACAGCTTGAGAGAGCTTCCCTAAAGAAGGCCCCTCTGAGTCTGAGCTCCGCGCCCCTGACCGGCCTTGACTGGCCGTGGGGTGTGTGCTGCTGACAGGAGAGTGGTGTTTGGGATGCCTGCAGGCCTGTTATAGCTGGGAGCAAGGCTGCAGTGTGGACCACCCCACGGAGCAGGCTTGTCTCCCTCCAGGTGGACAGGGGCCCATGCACTCCACACAGCGAGCCTGGCTGTCTCCCCTCCTCGTCCCTCCACATTTCATGTTGTTTGTTTCGGTTGCCCTGGTTTTCATGCAATAACTGGGAGTATCTTGTTTCCACTTTTGAACAGTGTTGGTTTCACACGTAGCTGGAGGAAAACAGTGGCAGCTGCCTAAACACATACCATATTCACAGGAGGCAGCTCCTAAAAAATGTCCACACAGGCAGCCACAGCGACATGACATGTCGTATTTTGTCAGACTCTGTGGTACCCTCACATACCGTGAGAGGCCTGGGAGAAATAAAGACCAGAGACGCTGGCAGGACCTGGAAATTAGTCCGGGGCACTTGGGGGATTGGCAGCCTGAGGTGTACAAGGTGCTTACTCATTTCGTTCATTCATTCTCGTTCATTCAATCATTCAGTACATACTTAGTGAGTATGCATTAGTCCAGATACTCACCTGGGCACTGGAGGTAGAGGTGATAAAGTCTGTCTTTCATGGGTTCCTCAGTTTAGTAGAGGAGATAGACATTAAGCAAAGAAACCAGCAAATAAACAAAGATCATTTGAGGCATGAAATGACCCATGAAAACAGAAAAATTGGACAGAGCCACTGGAGACTGATTGGGAACTGATGAGAGCTGCTTTGGCTGGCATGGCCAGAAAGTAAGGTCCAGAGTACTTAACACCACCCAGAACTGTATGTATGTGTTCTTTTTCTTCCACTGAAGTGTAAGCACCATGACTGTAGGAACTTTATTTTGTTCACAGGTGCATCTCCGGTGTCTAGAATGGCCTACCAGGTGCTCAGTAAATGGTGTTGAACGGGAGAGTGAGCATTTGCATGATGAAAAAAAGCCAAACCCATGAAAATTTGGGGAAGAGCTTCCCAGAAAAGATGGCAGGTGCAGGAGCTCTGAGTTGGAATAAATACGTCATGCAGGTCATGTGGCCCCAGCGTGGTACACACAGCGCAGGGGACGTTGGATGAGTCTAGGCAGAGTTGGGGCAGATCAAGGCCCAGCCCGGCCATACTAAGAAGTTTAGATTTTATTTAAAGAAGAGCCACTGGAGGGTTATTCATTTTCTAGGACTGCTGTAACAGAGGAAGACAAGTTTATTGGCCTAAAACAATAATTCTGGAGGCTAGAAATCCAAAGTGAGTCTCACCCAAGGTGTTGGCAGGGCTGTTCCTTCTGCGGTCTCCAGGGGAGAATCCATTTCTTTGCCTTTTCCAGCTTCTGGGGGTATTTGCATTTTTGGCTGGTGTTCTCTTTCTCCATCTGCAAAGCCAGCAACACTGGGGCGAATCTTGGTCACGTGGCATCCATATGCCTCCTCCTCTGCCTCTCTCTTCTACTTTTAAGGACCCTTGTGTTACACTGGAACCCCCTGATCACTCAGTATAATCTGCCTGTCTGAAAATCAGCTGATGAGCAGCCCTCATTCCACCTGTAGCCTTGCATCCCACTCTCCCTGTAACCAAACATATGCAGAGGTTCCAGAGCTAGGACCTGCACATCTTTGGGGGAAGGGCGCATTATTCTCCCCACCACAGAGGTTGCAGGTCAGAGAGCTACATCTTCTGATTTTTGAAGTAGAAAGATCTCTCTGTGCCAAATAGGGGGATGGTAGGCTGTACATAGGTGGCCTGGACTAAGTATGACCCTGAACACGAGAGAAGGCAGGTTCAGGGTCTTCTTTGGAATTGGATCATTTTCTAGCCTTCTGGGTTTTTATGTTGAAGCTTTAATCTGAAGCACCTGTATTTTATCAGCAGCTGATGCATTTTATCAGTGTCCAGTGAGTGGGGCCTGACACCTGAGACCAGCTGTTCTCAAAGTGCATTCCCTGGTCCAGCAGCTGCAACACATGCCTCCAGGTGGCTCCCATACAGTATGCCATTTTGAGAACCACTGCAGTCAGGTTGGTTCTGGCTCCTAACTCTAATCCTGGCTCCTAACTCTGATATGCAATTACCTGAGGCAGCTGGCCAGCTGGAAGACCTTTGAAGAGGGGCCTTTGGGAGGGTCAGGAGGCCCCCCTTTTTTAAAATCATTTCTCCAAGAATTCAGCATCCACAGTAGGAGGTAGAAACAGACCTCATGAAAGAGGCTTACCATGCTGGGACCAAAGAGGGAGAGTCCCAGAAACCCTGACATTTTTCACAAATGTATGTTAACTGGGTACATGCATTTTCCAATAGGAAAGGTATCCCGAATATTTATCAGCTTTCTCAGAGGGGCCAAGATCCCAAAAACAGATTAAGTTGCTTTGGTCCATGTGCTAGACGCTGTGAGGGAGCAATCGCAGTTAGCAGGTGTGGAGCTCTTTCTGTGGATCAGACTCCTTTTCAACCATTTTATATGCACTGACAAAGTGAATCCTACAGCCAGCCTTAGAGATAAGTATTGTTTGTACTGTTGTCCCCATTTTACTGATGAGGAATCGGAGGCACGAAAAAGTGAAAAGTCTTGCCCTAAGTCACAGCTGCTAAGTGGGAGGGACAGGATTCAAACCCAGGTGGTCTACCTTCAGAGCCGGTGCTCTTTGTGCCCACAGTAGACTCTAGACCAGGGTCTGACAAACTGTGGCCCTTGGGCCACCCCGCCTCCATCTGCTTTCCTATGACCTGTGAGCTAAAAATAGGTTTTTACATTTTTTAATGGTTGCATTTTAAATGGTTGTGTAAGTATTTTCATAATATCCTCAATTTTCCTTTTTGGCCTAAAATACCTACTATCTACTAATATCTATCATCTGGATCTTTAAGAAAAAAGTTTGCAGAGCCCTGCTCTATGTTCTTCTCTCTCTCTCTCTCTCTCTCTCTCTCTCTCTCTTGTACATGCGACACAGACCCTTCCCTCCATGGAGACAGGGATTGACATACTTTCCAGAACTCTGGCAGGGAACACAATAAACCTCTGCAGCAGCCCCTGGTGGGTCACCATTGCCATCTCATTCATGAGGAACTTGAGGCTTACAAAGCTGGAGTCATTTGCCCAAGCAGTGGAGTTAATGAGCTGGCATTTGAAACTTCATTGTGCCTGACTCTAAAGCATATTCTTCCTTCTCTAGCTCATGTTCATACCGGATTTGAAGGAGCTTATATTATTCCAGTTGGACCATCAAGACTTGGGTGTGAGAGAGCATCTGACTCTTGAGCATCTTGGAGGACCACAGTGTATGGTCTAAGTCAAGGGTAGGAAAGAAACTCAGGGAAAAGGGAGGGTCAGTACTAGCCAGAGGTATCAAGGAAGAATTGCGGGAGGAGGTGGGTCAGGAAAAGCAGAAAGACAAGTGATATTCAAACTTCCTCATACAAAAAGAGGGAATTTGTGTTTCTGTAGCTCAAAGCTTCATGGTGGTTTCTAGCCTCAGGCAGAGATGTATCAAGGGGCACAAATAATGTCATCAGCAATTTGCAAGTAACACAAACCTGAAAGTCAGTGTTCAAACAAATTAGGGGCCTTATTTTTCTTACAGAACAGAAAGTACTGAGAAACGGCTGTCATGGCAGGCAACTTCTCATAAAGATCATTACTTTAAAATATTGTCTATTGATCCCCACTTGTTTCAGAAAATGACCAGCCACAGAAAACCCTCAGCCTGTAGCACCGAACATCTTGCTCTTCTGAAATATTCCCAAACTGCCCCCTTGCCCCCTTGCAGCCAACCAAGGACTGTCAAGTGTACCCAAAGTCCAACTGGAAAATCTCCCACTCCCTTTCAAAACACGCAACTTTATAGAACACTTCCCAGTCAGAAGTTCTTTCAGGATTTCCTCTTTTTACTCTGTAAAACCGACTCTCCTTTCTAAAGTGCTTGAACCCCTGCCGAAAGGACACCGACTGCAGATGGGTTCTCTTGCTTCAAATTCATGAATCAACTGCCTTTGTTAATTTTGCCTCAGAACTAGTTTTGTCTCTGATAGTCCAGTTTGGCAGTTCAGGTTGGCGTGATGCTTCAAGATGCCAAGAAGGACCCGGGCTCCAGTTCTCTCTCTGTCCAGCTCTTCTCCGTGTGTGCTCCTTGATTCATGATCGCAAAGTGGCTGCTTTGTCTTCAGCATCACATCAGAATTGCAGTCAGGCAGAAAGGAAAGGGCAAATAGGCAAAGGTGCCTGAGGGCCTAACCACCCTCCTTTTAGGGAGCTTTCCCTGAAGCTGCATCCAACAACTTCCTCGTTTAGCACATGGCCTGGATGTGGACACATGGCCATCTTTAAGTGCAAGGGAGGCTGAGATATGTATTTTTTAAATACAACAAAAATTCTCAACACAATTCTACTCATAAGAAGAGGAAACTTGATATTGGAAAAGCCAGTATCTTTGCTAGGTGTTTTTCATGTTTGTTTGTATTATGTCCTCACAACAACCCAACGAAGTAGGGGATATTATTGTCCCCATTTTACATTAGAGGAAACTGAGGCTTAGAAATGGTAAGTGACTTGCCAAAGGTCATCAGCTAATAACAAACCTGGGGCGGGAGCCTGAGTTTTATTCACAAAGGAGGATGAGGAGTTTTAACGTTTTCCTTTGGGATGACTTTTGTCCTTTCAGAGGAGCTCTGCTGGGCAATGGCAGGGAGGGGAGATGTTCCCTGACCAGTCAGCCTCCCTGTTTCTACTTAACAGTCACCCCATCCATAGATCCCAATATTGTGAATGCATTAAAATCAAGTCCCCTCCATCCCCTGGATTTGTAGCCAGTCTGGAGTCTGTGTGTCAAGGATCCACCAGCAAACATGTTAATAATGAGCTGGGATGCGGGGGCTGCTTGCTGCGGGGACCTCCTGAGGAGATCAGTGGAGGTCCTGCCTTCTGGTGCTGCTTTGGGCTTGAGAGTAGATTATGGATTCTCAGAAATGCTAAAGCCAGAGTAGAAACTAGACATCCCCCTTCAATGGCTAAGGCACAGCAACAGATTCCCCATCAAGCACTGATTAAGGAAACCCTTGCTCTGGGAACACAAGACCCAGGTGGCATGGATCCAATAAAAATGGACCCTCTTTCAACGAAAGCCTGAATGTCTTTGTAGTCACTTTCAAATCCACCACACCCAAATACCTGCTGTGTGTTTCTTCACCATCATCATCATCATCACAGATTTTATAGATGATATTTTCATGTATATTAACTCATTTCATACTTATACCTATGAGGTAGATATTTTGCCCCCATTTTTAGAAAGAATGCAACTGAGAGAAAAATTCCCTGTCATCCGGAATTGGATGGGGAGTTGCAAGATTTCATCATCAGCACTAGAACTGTAGCAGAAAATAAATAGCACTTTCCATGCTAATTCTAGCAAAATCCCCACAGAGAACTCTCCCTGGCCCCACTTGGGACACAAGCTCATTTGTGAACTAGTCACAGTGGCATGTGGATTGCAGTGTTCTGATTGGCCTGGCCTGAGATGCTTGTCCACACCTGGATATGGTGGTGGGTCAAGAACAACCCAAAATACATGCACAAAATGGGAGGGAGGTGGTTCCTCGGGGAAAACTGAATATCGGTTGCCAAAAAAGAAAAGGGAAAATTTGTGGGGTAAGGGAAGTCTGACAGCTATCACCTAGGTCTTGTGATCCCCAAGTTCCCTCTGGCCTTTTCACATCACAGCCTTATGCAGGTCAGCCTCCAACAGGGTCTTTATGGTCACTCATCAGTAGTGCATCACTTGTCTAATGTTGTGTAACATTCCCTGAGTTGTCCAGCTTGAAATGGCAAATACTTATTCTATCACACAGTCTCTAAGGGTCAGGAATTTGGGAGTAGCTTACCTGCTGGCTCTGACTCAGGGTGTCTTGTGAGTTGTAGTCAAGGTGTTAGCTGGGGCTGCTACCATCCGTAGGCTGGACTGTGGCTGGAGGAGCCACATTCACAATGGTGCACTCATCTGGTCATGGCTAGGAGGCCTTGGTTCCTCATGGTCTGGGCCTCTGCATGGATTGCTTGAGTGTCCCCATGATGTGGCAGCTGGCTCCCCAGAGTGAGCAATCCAAGAGAGACAGACCAATGTGGAAGCCTTAGTGCCTTTTACAACCTAGTCACACAATGTCATGTATGCTTAATTTTACTTATTAGAAGCAAATCATTAGATCCAGCCCACGAGGGCTCAACTTCTTGAAGAAAGGAATGTCAAGGAGTTTGTGGACATGTTTATTGATACCACCACAGGCAGGAAAGGGAGCATTGTACAAGGTCTTTTAATAACACAGGTAAGGTGAAAAAAGAGTTGTGGGTTACCATAAAAATAAAGCATTTATGTATATCAACGTACATATATATAAATATATACATATAAGTATATTCATATATATATAAAACCCTAGGGTTGTGTTTTAGTTTCTTGTTCTTGTTATTTTCACATAATTATTGTTAAATTGATGTTTATAAGTATTAATATTGACATAGTGATTATTTTAACGTAGTGATTTTAAGACAAATGGCATGCTCCTGTGTGTGATAATTGTGTGATTATGCTAATTGTCTGCACAATGTCCATTCCTACATCCTTTCTTACTTACAAAATACTAAATTTGTTGGAGGTGGCAATGTGCCTATCACCTTTCCATATTCATAATTATGAGCCAGTTCTGGCAAGAACATGTGAGCTGAAGTCCCCTGGGAGAGTTTTCTAGGCCAATAAAAGAGCTAGTATTAAGGAAGATACTTACCTGATACAGGCATTTTGTCCTTAATTTCTTTCTTCCCTGGAGCTCAGATGCGATGGCTGGATGGGCGGCATCTTTGCTGCAATCACGGGCATGAAAACCTTCATTAGCGATGGTGGTGCAAAAAGATACATCGATCCTGAGTCCTTAATGATTTCCTTTGAATAAGCTGAGGATAGTGTTTCTCTAAAGCTCTGTGGGGAAAAAAAAATATCTGCAGAAGAAATATTATTCTTACAAATACTTCTTGTTTGTTTGTTTTTATATAAGTGAAATTGTTCTGCAACTTAAAATTTTCACCCAGTACTACGTCTTGGAGATCTTTCTATGCTAGTACATGTAGTTTTCCTTTCAACTGCTATTTAATAATAGTTCAAAATTAATAGATAATGTTTTTAAATGTCTTCCATATGCTGAGCACTACACTGAGTACATCATGTTAATAAGTTGTTTAATCTTCAAAATGGCCCCAGAGGAGAGTGCTGTTATTAAGTTCATTGTTCAGAGGGGGACACTGAGCACAGACAGGCTAAGTAACTCAACAACATCACAGCCAGGAAGCGGCAGGGCTGGGACTGGAACCCTACACAGAGCTGTCCTCCTCCTGGGGGCCTATCCTCTGTCTTCATTCTCTCCATATTTTCTCAGTATTCTATTCTGTGGTTCCCTGTATTCACACACAACTACCATCGATAGGTACTTATATTATTTGAAATTTGGGGTGATTACAGATAGTGCTTCTCCAGACCCCTTGGACATGTCTGCCTGTAACCCTGAGTGAGAGTGACCCTAGGGTAGAGGCTGACCAGGGAGTCTGAGGTTAGTGCATAGCACACTGAGAACACTGGTGGATCCCTGTATTAGTCCGTTTTTGTTGCTTATAACAAAATACCTGGAATGGGGTAATTTATAAGAAAATGCAATTTATTGCTTACAGTTTCTGAGGCTGGGAAGTCCAAAGTCCATGTGGTGGTGGTGACAGTGATTCAGGGATCTCACATTACAAGATGGTGGAAGCAGAGAGAGCAGAGAGAGAGACAGACAGACTCTCCTCTTCTTTTAAAGCCCTCAGAACCACGCTCCTAACCACCATTTTTAATCCATTCACTACTGAATGGTCCTACAACCCTATCATCTCTTCAAGGCTCCACCTTTCGATTACCATAATAGGATCTCCCACCCTCTTAACAATCACAGTGGGGGCTAAGTTTCTAATACATAAAGCTAGGGAAACACAATTCAAGCTTCAATGAGTTTGGGGGGAACATAATTCAATCTACTACAGTCCCTTTTCACTTTCTATTATGCTCTGTACTCTCTCACTTGCATGTGCTTTTTTTTTTTGGATCATGAGTTTCCAAAGAAGGTGCATCTTTCTGGAATAACCGCCAACTTCAATGGCTTCAACACCTAGCTCCAGTGGTGTACCAAGGCAGGAGCAGTGGGAGGTAATGGGGGGGGGGCGGTCCGTATTCTATAGAGAATTCAAAAACAACCATAAAACTGAATGAGACTGGGTCTGGATTTCTTTCTCACTGTGGGTTGGCAATGAGAAGTAGGAATGGTAAAATACCTCTCCCTGTGGAGGTGGATTGTCCCCACTGCGTCTCCCCTGGGAACATCATGGCCTAGTGCAAACACCTCCTATGAGATATCGGTCCCGCTGCACCTCCCCCCACCCTCCTGCCCTGCAGTCTTGCAGCGTGGGCTCCGCTTCTCCCCTCACATGACCACCTCCACTTGTACATAGTTATTATGGCACGTCTTAGGTCATCTATATATCATACTTGTGTTTGCATGGTTACAACTTCCCATCTGAATTCTTCCCTGTTGTGGTTGGTGTGTCCCCTTTTCTTAGAATCCTATGAGCTTAATAAACATGGTTTCATTATCCAATTATTCCTACAAAAACCTCTTAGTTAATGTTTACCAAATGAAGACCATTCTATATACTATCCCCTGTTGTTTATTTTTTAACATTAAGATCGAGATTTATGTCTTGCCCCTGCAACATTAAATGAGAAACAATTGTAAGCTGCCTGGGCTCATCCATCAACAACAGGATGTTGAGTATCAGCTAGTTCAAAGTGACAGGAAGGCTTCTCAGATGGCTAAAGCCATGAAGGGAAAAAGTCCAGAGGCCTCCAGCTCCAGTCACTGCTGGACTCAGGAGCTCCATCTCTTGGCCATACCTCGATGTTGGAGGTGGGATTCGGCATCTCTAGACTGACACAAGTGTTAGATGGTGATAGTCATCTGACCGTCATGTTTATCAAGAATGGATGCTCTAGCTCCATAGGAAAAATATAGCAGGAAGTGAGATGTGAATTTTAAATAAAGCATATACCTGAGGCAGTATAGCACGGAGGTGAGCACGTGAATCCTAACTTCAAATCCTGACTCCAGTACTCCTCGCTGGGTGACCTTGGTTAAATTACCTGATCTCTCTGGGCCTCAGCCTTCTGGTGTGGACAAGAAGAATAACAAAAGTACTCAGCGCATAGCGTTGTTGAAAGTTTAAAGGACTCAATACCTGAGGTGCAGTACCCAGACCTGCAGGTCATCG
>NW_007731468.1:247485-249030 GCF_000696425.1 Galeopterus variegatus | reverse complement strand
GTTGTTGAAAGTTTAAAGGACTCAATACCTGAGGTGCAGTACCCAGACCTGCAGGTCATCGGTGGTATTACCGTCATCCTTCAGTCTCAGTAATCTGGGTTTTGTGAAGCTTAAGACTTACCCTTCAGTTTAAGGGATTTTATTCACTTGACTTTTCACAATTCTCCGTTCCCTCTTAGAAGGCTCAGTTTCAGTGTCCTTCTCACACTACAAAAAGTTAAAGACGATACAATGAAAGAGAAAATCGCTTTCATCTTCTGATGTATCCTTTTCTTTTTTGTGGTTTACTCAGCCATCAGGAAGTTATTTTCTACTTTGTACCCTAAGACTTCTCATTAATATAATCATCCTAAATACTGGTATAGCCAAACAAAACTGCAGATGCTGACGAGCAAGCAAATGAGACTCATATGTGGGGGAAAGATGTGGATGACTCAATGGGATACAGACTTTTTCTTTAATTATCTGTAATTAGTGGGAAAGATAATATGTGGACTGTATTAAAAATAAGCTCTTTATTTTTGAGGAAAAAGACCATCGTAAAGAACAGGAATGCTGTTTCTTTTTATTTAAATGAATTGAGATAATTTGGATGCTCCGGATTAATGTAAGTTTCCATCATAAATAATACCACCATCTGTGATAAATGGATGCTTCTCTCTTTGAATAGACACAGCTAAACATTCTCAAACCATATGCTGTACGAGCAGCAAATGCAGTTATTTAAATTTTGCTGTAAATGCTTACAATACGCAACTCTAAATCTCTCCTGATGCTTTTTGTTGTTGTTTTTGGGTGTGTGTGCATGTGTGTGCCTGTGTGTGTTTTGCTTGAGTTTCCAAACTGCTATGGAGGCATAGTAAAAACCATGTTTACATTATGGATCAATGAGGTAAACCACCTCCAACAAATTTAGTATTAAATAAGAAAGGAGATAAGAATGGACGTTGTGCAGACAATTAGCATTATCACACAATTATCACACAGAGGAGCATGTCATTTATGTTAAGATAACTACATTAAAATAATCACTATGTCAATATTAATACTTATAAATATTAATTTAATAATAATTATGTGAAAATAACAAGAACAAGAAACTGAACGCAGCCATAGGGTTATATATATGAATATACTTATATGTATATATTTATATATACATATATAGATATATATAAATGTTTAAAAAGAAGTTTTAAATACTAACACCAGACTTAGTAAAGGGACTGAATAGAACCCTCAGAAAGTCACTGGCTGTATGGAACAACTCAGAAAGGCTTCTTCTCTCTCAGAGGTCTGCAAACTACGGCCCTATGGCCAAATCCAGTCCATCTTCTGTTTTTACACGGCCCAGAATCTAAGAATGCTTTTGCATTTTTAAATGGTTGGAAAAAAGTTTAAAAAACAGAATAATGTTGATGACATGGAAATTATTGAAATTCACATTTCAGTGTCTATAAGTAAAGTTTTATTGGAACTCAGACACAATTGTTAGCTTACATTTGTCTCTGGTGGCTTTCATGCTACAATAGCAGGGTTGAGTAG
>NW_007731468.1:244536-246017 GCF_000696425.1 Galeopterus variegatus | reverse complement strand
CTACCACCACTTTGATTTTAGACTTCCGACCTCCAGAACTATACTAGAATAAATTCCTGTTGTTTTAAACTGCTAAATTTGTGGCAATGTGTTCCAGCAGCAAGAGGAAGTTGATCTGTCTTGGAGGAGTACATCTCCTAGAAAGAATCCCTGGCATGGGCCCATTAGAACCCGCATGTGAATCTGGAGTCCCAGCCACATGCAGGTGTCCAGAAGGGCAGGGCAGGGGCAGATGCAGAAAAGTCAGCCCTACCAAGCTCAACTTTGGGAAATACTAGTGCATGCAGTTAAAACATCCCATTTTAGATTTATCACTTTGGCTGGTAATTATTTCCTCCAGTGCCTACCCAAGCCGCCATTCTCACGCTGATAAAGTCCATGATTCTGGATGTTTTAGAGTATTTGTCTTTGAAAGGCTCAGCCCTTTGCTCTGCTTCTAGGGGCCTGATTGAGTAGCACCTGAGAGTGATTATGGNGAAATCAAATAACCTCAGTTTGGATACAGCCAAGGTGTAACTTTTCAGAAGTGTTTGGCTGAAAGCTAGAGAAAACCCTTATGCATGCGGACATCCATTGGGTCACGGAACTGGAAGGACAGCAGGAGACAAGATTCCGGGCGTGTTCCTAAGCATTCCCTCACAGTTGTCAAGACTCGGGGTCCTGTAGTCCTCCACCGTGCCCACCCCGAGGCTGGCTCTGTTTCCAGGGACTTCACTCATAGTTTCCAGATGGATGATGTATTCATGCAGCAACTTGATCCCTATTTTGCCTCTGGCAAGAAAGATGTTTGCTTCTGTGCTTCTCCTAAGAGTGAGGGCACTGCTTTCCTAAATGTCCCAACAAACTTCTCCTTGTCCTAATTAGCCTAAGGCAAGACCAGCCTCAGCATGTTGATTTTTGGAGCCATATAATTCTGTGCTGTGGGCTGACCTGCAAATTGAAAGATGTTGAGTAATATCCCTGGCCTCTACCCACTAGATGCCAGTAACATCCCCCCACCCCAATCTTGACAATCAAAAATGTTTTCAGACATTTCCACATGTCCCCTGGGTAGCAAACTTGCCTCCATTTGAGAACCACTAGAAAATGCACAACATATTAAGTCATCATCCCTCTCCCAGTTTTTTGTGGTTGTTTAAGATTGGTTCTTTGCTTGGATTATCGTTAAGTATGTTTCTCGCCCTTGTGAATATCAAGTGAGACAATGTCATACAGAATCTGGGCAATTCTTCATTGTGTAGGACTGTCTTGTGCCTTGCAGAAAATCTAGCAGAATTGGGTCCTACTCTCTAAATGCCAGTGGCATTCTAACTCCCAATCATTGTGATAAACAAAAGTGCCCCACAAATACCCCAAGCACCATCTGCAATAGACGTAATAAAGTCTCACTCCCAAAGACATCTATGTCCCAATTGCCAAAACCTACAAATATGTTACCTGATATGGCTACAGGGACTTTGTGGGTGTAATTAAGTTAAGGC
>NW_007731468.1:232206-240254 GCF_000696425.1 Galeopterus variegatus | reverse complement strand
ATACTGCAAATTTTGCTACTTGTCCCCAAAATATTCTTTATTGGAAAAGAAAACTCTGAATCATTGTTTCCTTCAGTTTTATGTATCTTCAGACATGTATTTTTTACACTAATCTGGAACGTTCCTCAACTTTCCTTGATTTTTTTGACATGGACATTTTTGATGAGTACGGTCCAGTTGTTTCATAGAATGTTCCTCAGACATTTCCTCATGATTAGATTCAAATTATACAGGGTTTTTTTTTTTTTTTTTTGTAGAAATACTGCAAAATTGATGATGTNGAAAGTATTTGTCAGAACTCACAAAGTCATGGCAGCTGTGGTTGGTTTCCTTGCAATCAGGAGATGTTTCAGGGTAAAACATACAGCAAAGTCCGGTAATCACCTCTGACTCCTTAATCTGCTAGATCTGGGCTTCCCAAACTAGGAGATGAGTTTAGGTGATGCACACAGTGTCGCGGCATGTGAAGGTGCAGACAGGGCCCTGCCCACCTATGGGGGAGCCATTCACTTGAATGTCTCTGTGGTTGATTGCTGAGGGTACACGGATGTGGTGTGAAATCAATCTCACAAATGAAAAAGTGATTCCCTTTTTAATTCTGTTTGAGTTATTTTAATTCTAAGAGAAAAATCTCATCTTGATGTCACTGGATTTTTAACATCTAACACTTGATCATCCCCCTGTTTAACAAAGAAATCTAAGGCTCACAGCTGTAGGCTGGCAGCAATTTGGGGATGTGATCATGGTTTTTTATTTATAGTAGGATTATTTAAATAAAATTATTAATTCATTCATATTAATACATATTAAATTTAGTTTTAATCCATGAAGCTATCAATTATAAATAAACTTGACTCATTAATAGTGCATCTATATCTGGCTAATATCATGAAAGGGATGAGATGTTTGTAATTTAGGAAATGCATTGTATGCAGAGAGCTGCACCAGGCAGCCATGGGATATAAGTTCTTGTANTATGTAATTTCAGCAAAGGATATTTGGGGTTTGTTCAGAAGAGGCATTGAAATCAAATAATCCATTCATCAAGGTGCCTTTTGTTTCAAGAAAAAAGAAACAATGAGCCATATTTAGCAGAGAGAGACATTCTGTGTCTGGGGAATGTTAATAAATCACAAATGGGGAGAGGAAAAAAAAATATTCAGTCTGGTTTGTGTTTCAAGTAAGCTGCAGTGATTTGGAAGGAATATCCAATCAGGGTTCTCCTTGAGGCATATGGGGAAAGGCAAGTCCTGCTGTGCAGGTGTCTGATATCATGTGAGCAAACCGGAGATATCTGAGGTAGAACACACCATGGAAGTCATGAAAAGAGGCCGCGTCCCTGGATCTCAGATTTTTTTTNGGTAGAACACACCATGGAAGTCATGAAAAGAGGCCGCGTCCCTGGATCTCAGATTTTTTTTTTCACATGGACCTCACCCAACTTTTTTCACATATGGATATTGCTCTTTTTTTTTTTTTTCACATTTCTGTAGCATTAAAAGCTTTTTACTATAACTTAACCTTGTTGAAGCAATGGTAATAATAATAATAGCAACAACTTCTCTCAATTGTTAAGCATGCTGAGTGCTTTGCTTATTGCTTTAATTAAGATGATTTCATGTGATTTCCATTCCAGAGATGAGGATTTTGAGGCTCAAAATTTAAAGTGTTTGCACACACACATGCAAGTCCTTATCTAGTAAGCCATAGCATAGGGATTCATTTTTGGATTTTAAATGATGCCAGGAATGTCCTTAACCCCGGTTATAGTTTCAATCTTCCTGGGCCTGAGGGGATTTGAGGTAGAACTCTTCCTCTCTTTCTTCTTCTTTATGTAACCTCTGATGAAACACTTAACACTTTCTGTGTGGATCAAGTTATATCAGAATTTTTCAACCTTGCACTATTAACATTTTGGGCCAGACACTCCTTTGTGGGGGTGGGTAGGGGCAGACCGGTGCGTTGTAGAATGTACAGAGTACCCTTGGCTTCTACCACTTCTACTACTAGATGCCAGTAACAACCTTCTCCTGGTTGTGACAACCAAAAACATCTGCAGACATCATTGCATGTCTTCTGGGGGACAAAAATCACTGACTTAGATGCTCTTTTTAAAAGTCCTTTGCATACACTAAAACAATTCCACTTGTGCACTTAGATTAGTCCAGGAGATTTTTATATTTATTTTATCCAATTGAAGAGGAAAGCAGGACTTTGTATTTTTACCAAGGTAACTTATGGGCGTCCACTGCTTAGCCTGTTCAGAGGAAAATCTGGTCCATTCCACCTGCCTGGACCATTTCCCACTCCTTACATGCCCAGGTCCTGAGCTTTCCCTCTGCCAATTCTTTGCTCCTGCCAGTACCCATCCTGGAATCTTTGACCTATTTCAACCAACCGCCCTAGGTCCTGTGCATACTTCATGTCCCAGCCCAGAGAGAATCAACTCTAAAGAATCCATCTCTGGTCAACACATCTGAAAGTGAGCATCGCAGTGAAGGCACTACATCAGGTTAGCTGAAAGGGTTGTTTCCTCCTGTGTTTTTCTGTCTGGGTGCTAAGTGATGTGGCCATCTGCTGTGTCCTCTATCTCAGAATCTCAAAAACTCAATTTCCGGCAGCAATTTTGTACAGAGTTCTCTGATGAACAAACTGTTGGAGGACACAATATCCCCAACCCTGACAGGCAAGCACAGATAAGGAAAATGGATCAACAGGAAAGGAGACAGCAAACGATTGTGCTTTCAGCGTGGAGGCCGACTGCAAGGTGTAGCTGTCAAAGGCTCCCCAATGCCCTCTCTCATGTCCTTAGGAAACCAGCATTGGACACTTCCAGGGCTATTGCTTCAGATCAATAAAAATTACCCAATTATCCTGTCTTTCTGGGAGACGTGGCTGTGAGCAATGAACCTGGGGAAAGTATTTGTCAGAACTCACAAAGTCATGGCAGCTGTGGTTGGTTTCCTTGCAATCAGGGGATGTTTCAGGATAAAACATACAGCAAAGTCTGGTAATCACCTCTGACTCCTTAATCTGCTAGATCTGGGCTTCCCCAACTAGGAGATGAGTTTAGGTGATGCACACAGTGTCGTGGCATGTGAGGGTGCAGACAGGGCCCTGCCCACCTATGGGGAGCCATTCACTTGAATGTCTCTGTGGTTGATTGCTGAGGGTACACGGATGTGGTGTGAAATGAATCTCACAAATGAAAAAGTGATTCCCTTTTAAATTCTGTTTGAATTATTTTAATTCTAAGAGAAAATCTCCTTCTTGATGTCACTGGATTTTTAACATCTAACACTTGATCATCCCCCTGTTTAACCAAGAAATCTAAGGCTCACAGCTGTAGGCTGGCAGCAATTTGGGGATGTGATCATGGTTTTTTATTTATAGTAGGACTATTTAAACAAAATTATTAATTCATTGATATTAATACATATTAAATTTTGTTTTAATCCATGAAGCTATCAATTATAAATAAACTTGACTCATTAATAGTGCATCTATATCTGGCTAATATCATGAAAGGGATGGGATGTTTGAAACTTAGGAAATGCATTGTATGCAGAGAGCTGCACCAGGCAGCCATGGGATATAAGTTCTTGTATAAGTCATGCTTACTAAGTTATTGATCAATTCTCACCAGTCCCACGGATGATTTCTGGTACACTATCTCATTGATGAATAGAAATGATTGTTTCTGCCTGCTGCAGTCATTGAGTTTAGTTTACTTGCAGGCCACGGTAAACTGTAACAGTAGACAACTGGGAGGCAAAGAAGGTCCCTACATGAGGTGAAATTTCCTCAAAACATTTGATGCATCAACCTTAAATGGTGACAGAGAACTGCCATCCCCGGGTAGTGGCTGCAGAATGTCATGGGCATTGACTCCAGTTCTTCTGATCCCACGTGGGAAGTTCTGCCTCCAGACTGATGATGTCTACGCTCTCCTTCATTGCATACCTTGCTACTGTGTCTGATGAAGTGGCTTTTTCCACCATCTTGCCTGCTTAATGTCTGGCGCTCTGGTCAAGCTTCATGCATTTCTCATGTGTCTCATGAGTGATTACTCTGTCACAAGCTATGCCAGTCAGGAAGGAAGCTTACCCTCATGGAACTTCCAGTCTGTTAGGGGAGACAGTCATTAACCAAATATGCATGCAAACACATGTAAAATTACAGCTGTGTGGAAAGATACAAAAGAAAGGCACATGGTGTTGAGAGAGTATATGAGAGGGGTACTTGGTCTAGTGTGGAGAATCAGGAAGGATTCCTAGAAGAAGTGAGGTTGGAGCTTGGAATTGAATAAGAATTAATTAGGATAAAGGAATGGCATGTGCAAAGCCCTGGAGATACTCGGTAACAGAATACATTTAAACTTTGATAATTATTTTAAAACTCAGGAACAAAGAGATATTACTCATAACCCTATATGAACCCTTATTATGAGCTGGGCACTCATATACCTGGGGGGCAGGGAGTAGAGAAAGGTGGGCCCTCTTGCCCAGTGGATGAGAGTCTGGCACAGACAGCTGGGGTTGGATGTCTGCTACATCAATTATAACCAGGAAATCTTGGGCACAATTTCTGACCTTCTCTGCTCCCCAGTTTTCTTACCTATAAAAAGTGATCATCATAATACTTACCCAATAGGATTACTGTGAAAATCTAATGGAAATTCCACATACACAGCATTTAAAAGCATACCGAAATCACAGTCAAGAATCTTGATCATTATTGGCAACTTCATCAGGGTTGCTTCATGACAGAATGCCTCAAAATTTAGAGGCTTAGATCATTTCTAAAATCTCATTGGTCTAGGGGTTACTGATCTTGGCTGGGTTCTCTCACTTATGTGGGGGTTGGCTGTGGGTTGGCTGATCTAGATTGGCCTCAGCTAGAATAACTCTGCTGAGCTCCACATGGAGGATGGAATAACTCTCATCCTCCCGTGGGCTAGCCCACCAGAAGGGGTGGTGTCAGGAGTCCAGAAGAGAGAGAGGAGAAGTGTGTCATGCCTTCTGAGACTAGGGCTCAGCACGGGCACTCGGTCACTTTTGCCATAGTCTATTGGCCAGAGAAAATCACAAGGCCAACCCAGATTCAAGGGTTGAGGGCAACAGACACCACCTCTTGAAGTGAGACTTGCAAAGTCACATGAAAAGGGTGTAGATACAGGAGGAGAATGGGACCATTTTGTAATTGCTCCACTACAGTTATTATCTTTATCCTACATAAAGGATCCATCCATTCATCTATCTCTCTCTTCCTCCCTTCCTCCATCCATCTGTCCATCCGTCCAACCATCCATCCTTCTATCTATCTGTATCTATACACCTCTCTCTCTCTCTCTCTCTCATCTGTCTCTCTATCATCTCATCTCTCTATCATCATCTCATCTATCTGTCTCTCTATCATCTGTCTGTCTCTCTGTCTATCTATTGAAACTGAAGTGCCGAGATGGTAAGAATGTGCCCAAGATCACACAGCTAGTGAGTAGATCAACCTTGGATCTCTCTATGGCCACACTTTATGCCCTTAGCTATTGTACTAGACTCTACTTCTTTCTTTACAATGTCTGTCTCTCCTTGGCTCAAGTCAGATCTCGCACAAACTGGAAGAATTCAGAACTAGGTTTAACAAGAAAGTATGAGCTAGACACATTTTGCTCCATGTCAAAAATAAAGTCACCTTCTGAAATAATGGAAGAACTCTAAGAGAGGAGACAAGACAGCCAGCCCGCTCCATCTATATCTTGTAGAAAACAAACTCAACATTTGCTTAAAAGTAAAAAGGTTATATTTAGACTTTATTTCTTAGTTAAAAAGAGAGAGAGAGAGAAAAGGAGTCCTTATGTGCAGGAAGAGTGAAGAACGACAGGGAAGCTTGTTGACACACGCTTCCAGTGTGGAATGCACCTGACTCAGGTGGGCCTGAGATTCCTGTGCTCTGCTCCTGCAGAGTTCATGGCCACCACCTTCTCCAAACAAATGAGCCTCTAAATCCCTACACTTCAAGGTTTAAGAGCTTTTTTGGACAGGGATGAATACTTCAAAATAAAAGCCGTGGATGTGGCCATTAGTCTGTTCGCTTTTACAAAATTTTACAAGTTGCTTAAATGGTCAATGATTATTTTACGGACAGAGAGCCAGAACTCCTTCTGGAATGCTGTACCTTGGCAGGGCCTTTTGAGAATGTTTTCACCTGATTCTGTATTGATCTGGTTAAAATGGAAGCACTGAGCCATCCCTAAAGAGACGGGACAATGTGCCCTTGTGACTGGTGACCTCAGAACAAGGCCTCAGGGCTGAGAACAGGGGAGAATGCTATTTCTTTGAAAAGTCATCTTGACAACCCAAGGGCGCTTGGCTGTTGCACCAAAGGCAGCTTTGATCTGCCGGCCAGCGTCCCTGCCGGGAAGAGGATTAGGGGCGCTTCCCGAGGAGAGCATGTCTGCCCATATGCTGTTGGGTTGTGTACACTGCAAGTAATGGGAGGAACAGAAGGGAAGGTTGGAAAGAGGGGAGGAGAGGAACCCCCATCTTCTCCTTTAATATATGAACCAAGGTTTGTTTGGGTTTTCTGGACTGGTTTTGAAAGGCCAGGGCAAGGAGTTGAGCTTTCTTGGATTTGCAAAATTAGCAACTGGGAAACTTTGACCTATTGTGTCCTGGGTGTGTTGTGAATCCTTAGTGGCACCAACAATGTAAATAAAAGCCCACGGGGGATCTGAGACAGGACAATGTGCACAAAGCAAGGAGCCTGCTGGTTGCGCTTTTGTTGATGTCTGTGATGATCAGGAAATGCAGCAAGAGAGGGGCGACATGCTGCTCTTCTCTGCCTCAGTGAGGAAGCTCTGGGGTCCCAGTGTACACTGACTTCACTGGCTGAGGGTTCTTAATCAGGGATCTCAAACACACATGCACCTGTGGGTAGAGCAAGAAACCTCACTGAGTGCCTGGGCTGAGTGTAGCACAAGAGCTAGTGCCTGGGCTGTGGGGTGTCTCCTATTGTTGCCAAGCAGAAATAAGGCTAAACGTTGCCAGTTGCTCCCACATTTAAAGATGATCTGGAAACCCAGAGACTCCCCGGTTTTTAAAAATTGGATTTTAATTCATAAAGATCCTTTAAAACACTGGGGACCAAACAAAACCCATTTGCAGGCTGGGTTGAGCTGTGTGAGTGAGCAGTGTGCAGGGTCTGATCAGAATAAATGCAGAGGGCAGAGGGCAGGCAGTTGAAACACAAATAGGTACTGACCACCCCGCAAACTAATCCCAGAGGGGACCTTGGGGGAGGGCTCCCATCCAGCGGGAGAGGGTGCCTGCCTGTTCAGTCTTACTTAGGCATTTCACCTGGAAGAGTTAATGATGAATGCTTTCTCCCGAGCTATGAAGAAAGACGGTGTTGACAATATAGTGTTTTTGGTGATTAATGACTGAAAGTCACTCTCTACCCAAATGGATCAAGATTATCAAACAATCTAAAGGACTTAGGAATAATTACATCATGGTGCACTTGCGCATTATTTCTGAACAACACGGACCAACTGATTTCTCTCATTACTATTTTTATTCCTGACAAATGAATACATATAAAGGCAAAATCTCTAAGTGAGAGACAGGAATAATAATAATAATAATAATAATAATAATAATAATAATAATAAAGACCAAGATGTCTTGCTTACTTTTTATTTATTTCATCAAACATTTTTATTTTGATACAGTTGCAAGAATAGTAAAAAGAATTTTCATATGTCCTTCACACAGATTCTTCAAATGTTAAATTTTTACTGTACTTACTTTTCCAGTTTTCTGTCTTCCTCTCTCGGGAGTTGTTTGAAAGTGAATTGCAGACATAATGTCATTTTACCGCTAAATATTTCCAAGTGCATTTCTTAAAAATATTCTCTTATATAACTACACTACAGTTATCAAAATGAGGAAATTAACATTGATACAATATTAATAGCTATTTTAGAAACATACTGCAAATTTTGCTACTTGTCCCCAAAATATTCTTTATTGGAAAAGAAAACTCTGAAT
>NW_007731468.1:230543-231916 GCF_000696425.1 Galeopterus variegatus | reverse complement strand
ATACTGCAAATTTTGCTACTTGTCCCCAAAATATTCTTTATTGGAAAAGAAAACTCTGAATTATTGTTTCCTTCAGTTTTATGTATCTTCAGACATGTATTTTTTACACTAATCTGAAACGTTCCTCAACTTTCCTTGATTTTTATGACATGGACATTTTTGATGAGTACGGTTCAGTTGTTTCATAGAATGTTCCTCAGACATTTCCTCATGATTAGATTCAAATTATACAGGGTTGGTTTTTTTTTTTTTTTTGTAGAAATACTGCAAAATTGATGATGTGTTCTTAGTGCATGTTGGGGGGATGTCTATTTGTCCCATTCCTGGTGACACTAGTTTTGGTCACCTGGTTAAAGTGTTGCCTGCTATGTTTTTTTCCCCCCAAACCTACTGTCATTCCCTTTGAAATTCAGTGAACAACTTGGGGCTACCTTGTTGAAAGACAAGTTAAAGTTATGTGAATATCCCTTTACTCATGAAACTTGCACCAACTAGTTTTACCATTAATTTATGATTCTTATCAGAATGAACCACTACTGTGAATGTTGTCGGTGATCAGTTTAGATGATACCAAAAGGAAGACCTTTCCTTCTAACCTAACTTTATGATATCAGTATCAACTCATGGATTCTTAATTCATTTGGTAGTTTACAATCCATTACCAGCATGATTTACTTTGGTGCTCAAATTATCCCAGATTTGTCCAGTGGGAGCCCCTTCAAGCTGCTGGCTCCTGAGTACTTTTGACATAGCCTTATCATTCTTAGGACATTTCCTCATTTTCTGGCACAATTAGATATCCCAGGTTCTTTTCTTGTACCAGGAATTGGAAATTTCTCCAAAGAGCTCTGGTTCCATTCAATGGAGAATGGTATTTAGAAATCAATATCTGGGTGCTATATGTGTTTACTGCTATTGGGCTGTCATTGTTTTTTGGCTCTATCAGTGGACAGAGCTAGGAAGCACGTGTATGTATGTGCTCATACATGTGTACACACAATCTATTTATCTATCTATATAAAAGACTCCAATCCCATTCTAACACACCTCAGGTTTCACTCTGACCTTCTGCCTTTCTTTATTTGTAACCCCTTCCCTGATCACGAGAAACCTGGCTCCCATATCCACGACCGATTTCTCTTTTGCTCTGTCCTGTAACACTCAGAAACTAGTTTCAGAATTGCTAATGCATACTTCTGCCCAAAACAAATTTACTAACTACAGTTCAATATTTGTCTGTGGTTATTTTTTTTATCTTTAGCCTCAAGATATATAGTAAAAATATGTTTTCAAGTTTGTGTGGATTCATTCTTCCCCACCCTTCTTCAATGTGGTTCTTTTTTTTTTTTTTTTTTTTTTTTTTTTCCTTTTTG
>NW_007731468.1:226165-229374 GCF_000696425.1 Galeopterus variegatus | reverse complement strand
TTTTTTTTTAATTGTTTGCAGCTCACAGCGCTTATTTCTGTGGATGCATTGCACTTTGCTCCACCACCTCCCCATGTATGTCTATGTAGGTTGTGTCAAATGATTTTTCAATTAAAAACAATGCTGCAATGAATGCTCTTGTTCATATATATTTTTTAAGTTGCCAGAGGTGTATCTTCAAGGTAGATTTCTAGAAGTGAAATCACTGAATCAAAGGAAAATGCACATGTAATTTCTTAGGTGTTGCCAAATTCCCTTCAGGAGGGTTGTACCATTTTCCATTCTCAGCAGCAGTACACTAGAGTGCCTGTTGCCTGTAGTCTTGTCAATGGTATGTTGTGATACTTTGTAATTTTTGTCAACCTGATAGATGAAAAATGGTATCTGTTTGTATTCTCTAATTCTAGTTCTCATTTGTATTTCTCTAATTGTGAGTGAGGGTAAATCATTTTTGTATATGTAAGGGAAATTTTAATATGTTTTTGATGAATTACCTATTTATACCCTTTGCCCATTTCTCCCAATTTTTAAAATTTTTTTCCTCCAATTTCAGGACCTCTCTATATTATGGATAGTAGCCCCTTAGCTATGATACATAATTGCAAATATTTTTTCCCTGGCTTATTTTTTCTTTCGACTTTGTTTATGATATTTCTTGTAATGCAAATATTTTTAAAATTACATAGGCAAATTTATCATTTTTTTTTAAAATGCATTTGGATTTTGAATCATAATTAGAAAGCTCTTCCTGTACCCAGATTACTATAGGAGAATGCATCCATGTTTTCTTTAGTCCTTAAAAGATTTGATTTTCTTACATTTAGATCACTGATACATTTGAAATTTATTCTTACGGGTGGCGTGAGGTATGGATTTATTTTTTATCTTTTTTTTGAAATGGCTAACCAGTTGTCTCAGCACTATTTATTAAAAAGTCTATATTTGCCTCAGGATTTGAGATGCCACCTTTATCACTTACTAAACTTCTGTGTGTTCTTAGGTTTACTTGTGAACTTTATTGTATTCCATTGATCTGTTTTCTATTTATGTACCAGTGCCATTACATACACTTCAAACTCAGGCAAATTATTACTAAAAATACCCACTTTAGTTTCATAGATAATTTGCCAGCTTTCTGTTAGGTTGAACTCCATGAAGATACACCATTTAACAATTCCTACTGTACAAAATTCTCAGTTTTGTATGTTTCAATATAATATGTCTGTAATTTTTGGATCATGTAGTTATTTACTGGCTAATTCCAGGAGAGAAAAATTCTAGCTAAGTGGACTTCAGAATTTCTGTCTCTCACTTTTTAAGTCACTTGCAAACCTAACAACTTCTGAGGAACTTGTTAATAATTGTCTTTGTCTTTCTTTCTTTCTTTCTTCCCCTTTAGTGATAGAGGGTCGTGGGATCACAGACAACATACAGAGATTTTCCTCACTGCCACCTTATCTACCTGTGAGCTACCACATCCTCCGAGCAGAGATTTCCTTCTTCCTAAAGGAAACCAACCAGGACTTGCTGCGAAACTCCAGCCTGCAGTCCAGAGTTGAGTCCTTCTTCACATACAAAGCCAAGCAGCCTCCCATACTAAATGCTAGCTATGGGCCTTTTTCTGTGGAAAAGGTTGTGCCTCTGGATTTAATGTTGACTTCAAACTTTTTAGGCCCAGCTAATAAGTTTAGTTTCGATTGGAAACTGAAAGCCTATATCCTGCGGGATAAAATCTACCTGAGCCAGCCCAAAGTGCAGATTCTGTTCCACATCATGGGCAGAGACTGGGATGACCACAGCACCGGGGAGAAGCTGCCCTGCCTGAGGGTCTTTGCCTTCCGAGAGACCAGAGAGGTAAGGGGCAGCTGCCGGCTCAAGGGGGACCTCGGGCTGTGTGTGGCAGAGCTGGAGCTCCCATCCAGCTGGTTCAGCGCCCCCACACTGGGTACTGGGAGGAAGAAGTCAGTGGAACAGCCAGAGGGCAGTCCTGTGGAGCTGTACTACACGGTGCAGCCCGGAGATGAGCGAGCAGACTGTGCAGGGGGTGACCTCAGGAAGGGCAATGCCATCCGTCCAGGAAAGGACGGACTGGAGGAAACCACATCCCACCTGCAGAGGATTGGCACCATCGGCCTTTACCGGGCCCAGGACAGCGCCCAGCTCAGTGAGTTGCGTTTGGATGGCAATGTGGCCATCTGGCTGCCTTCCAGGCCAGTCAAACAGGGAGCTGTGGTCACTGCCCACGTCACCATCTCCAGCAATTCCACCGTGGATCTCTTTGTCTTGAGGTAGGTACACAGACTTGTCCTCTGGTCATCTCTGGCATGCCTGGGATGATATTGGACTCCATGCTTGGAGGATGGACACTTAAGAAGGGTTGATTTTCACTGCTTTGGGGACTCTCGGCATCATGTGGAAACCTAATTACACACCTGCCTACGTGTATGTGCCAGCTCTTCTTACACTGTGTGTTACGGAGAGAACAGAGGGGAGAGGGAGGGCAGAGATTGTATCTCAAAGGAGCAAGACTAAAGTGATTAGCCTCTTTTGACCTCGAGTTATCAGAGGTGGAGAGGAGAATGAGTTTCCTTTTTCTTTGGATTCTATTGCAGCTATGCCAATGCAGGTTGCATGATTAAACGTATATGTTCAGGGAGGCCAAGAGAGGACATAAGAGTTATGATATCTCACTTTGACTGTGTATGTGGAAAGAGCAAGGTTAATACTTTTTTTTTTTTTTTTAATTTGGTGCAGTTAAATGTTGACAGTAGCTGGGAGAGCCTCAGTTCACGAGTACAGCTCAGCAATGATAAAAGGAACGCACCCAACAGAAAACTACTCAGCAGAGGTATTCCATCTCAGAGAGAAACAAACAAACAAACCCTAATTAAAACAACAACAGAATAACCCACCAACAACCACAACCATTGCTAGTTCAGCAGATAGCACCAAAGTTTTCATGGGGCTGCTCGGTCTCTCTGCATAGATTCCACAATTTGGTACAAATGTACCTGCCTTCAGGGGATAATTAATACTAGGGGAAAAGCAATTTAAAGTAAATCCTCTCAAAATGTGGACAAGAACTTCATAATAATAAAAATATATTTGCGTGAGATATGTTTAAATAATAAAGATTATAGAAATAAGTTCTTTTTTATTATAGTTAAGAAGGATTTCAGTTATAATTGCAGCTATACATACTCTGGTTC
>NW_007731468.1:212207-224913 GCF_000696425.1 Galeopterus variegatus | reverse complement strand
TTTAAGTTTCACCCTGTGAAGGATTCCCATTACATTTGCACTGCAAACCTTCAGCAGTCAGCAAGGGACCTGCCAACTTCATGGCGGGGAGGGATAGACTTCACTGCCACTGTTTCAGTGGCTAATTTAACATGTCATAGCCTCGTAACTGCAGGGACAAGATAGTGAATATTTTGATAACAGGATCCAGGTTTGTTTCCTTCTGCCTTGGATGGAGAAACATACAGATCTGTGAGATCTGAGTTTCATTTTTTGTAAGTCTGTTCACCTCCTTAGTTTCAGATCATTCAATCACAAAATAAATGCATTCAGCCCTGGCTTTGGAATCTGAAGACCAAAAGACAAGGAACTGATAGCACTGCTATCAAGTTGTAAATTTTCAGAGTCATCATTATCTTTCCACTTGTACTTAGTTGACTTCCCTCTTCAGTAAATGTAGGTTCTACTGCCCACTGGGAGTGAGTCTGAGCCTGGACCCCTGGGTCCCTGGATCTGAGGTTCAGAACCTTCTGGCTACAAGTGGGATGTGCAGATCTGGCTCACTGGGGAGGAGGAACTGTTTTCTGTAATTTCATCACAGAAAGAGGCATGGTGGAGAGAACATCAGTCCTGCAAGCAGCTGACCTCAAATGTGATCCTGTCTCTTCCACTTACAGTCTGTGTGACTTTAGGCAAGTAACCTAACCTCTGTGTGCCTCAGTTCCTTCATCTCTAAAACACATATGATTATAGTACCTACTTCTATAGAGTTGTGAGGATTCAGTGGGATAATATTTATTTGTAAGGTGCTTATAACTGTGTCTGGCCCATTAAAGTTCTCTGTGAGTGTTGAGTATTACTAATAGGGCTATTTTTAAACATCCATCAAATCTTCAATAATTATTGAATTCTATTTGAGTAGTAAAAGGACATTATGCCTTGCATATAACAACAACTACCAGGTTCATTCTCAAAGCTGCACTGATTCCTATTTTACCATGATTTTGTTTAAAGAGCCATGTCTTTTTGTAATGAAAGGAGCTTTTGGAGCACAGAGGGTAATAATGGCATGGTTCTGAGATGTAAAACTTAGCCACACTAAAGGGTATTGTTTGATGCTGTCACATACTGCAGCCATACCATCTTACTTCTGATCTTTCCAGTCACAGATCAAACTCCTGGAGAAGGAAGGTCTACCTCACTTCCAGTTTGCGAAGATAAGGCGTGTGTCACATTTTCTAACCTTGGACTTTAAATTTGTGTCAAATTCCCTAAGGGCTACTAAGAGCTCATTGGAAACTCTGAGCAGAAAAGATCCCCCAAGCATACATGTAAATGCAAGTACTTGTATCTCAGGCAGGTTAGAATTCAAAATAATCAAAATAACTAAGTGAATACAACAGATAAGGGTGAGTGGTTTAGAGAAAAAGTGCACTAGGGAAGAGGGATGAAGAGTGCTGAGAATGCAATTTAAATAAGGTGACAGTCAAGGCAGGCCTTGCTGAAAAGCAGCACATGAATCCAGCATAGTCTTGGGGGAGCAGCACGTGCAAAGGCCCTGAGGCAGTGTTTGCTTGGTGTGTTGCAGGAACAATAAGAGGGCCAGTGTGGCTGAAAAAGAATGGAAGAAGGGAGAGGTAGGGGAGGTGAGCTCAGGGACGAGATGAAAGAGTAGAGTATACATATCTGGATGGTGTGTAAACTTGGGTGGAATAATGAAGAGACGGTGTGGCTCATTCCTAGGCATTCCTTTGGGTGAAAGCTGTTGAGAATGTATTTCCTCAGTTATGATAAGTACAATAAGTACATGGGTTCCTTCACTCTACTGCTTCCCTAGCTCCAAATACTGGGCATGAAGAAAGTTCCCCTTCATGAGTGAATATTCTTTAATTCAAACCAGCATCATGTCTTTTTCATACATCGCTAGTAGTTGGTACAGGGCTGTGTTCATAGTAGGTTCTCAAACAGTTTTAGTGGATTAAACCTAACTCTAGGAGAATTTCTATCCAGATTAGTGTCAGTAGGATCTTCTGGGCATCATGCCTGTGCCCGTGTCTACACTAATTGGCACAACTCCTGTAGCCACTGTGTGGTCAATTACCAACAGGAACAATTCTGCTAAAATGTGAGGCAGCTCATGTCACCCCTACACTCCAATGGCTCCCATCTCTCTTGAAAAACTTGACTCCCTGTGGCCTACATGGCTACAAGACATGACCACCCATAAGGGCTCTGATCAAATTCCACCCCTCTCCTTGGTCACACACCCTGCTGGTGTCCTCACTAATCCTTCAGACATGCAAGCATGCTTCCACCCCAGGACCTTTGCACCAGCTGTGTCCACTGCCTGAAATGCACTCCCCCCCGAGAGCAGCCTGGCTCACTCCCTCTCCTCCCTTGGGTCTGTGCTTAAAGTCACTGTCTCAGAGTTACTTTCCCTGTGCACCCTATATGAAGCAGCAAAGCCTCCTTTCCCTGGCAGTCTTGATCTCCCCTACCCTTTTAAGTTTTTGTTTTCATTATCCCTATCCCTCCATTATCTCACATATTTATTCATGCTTGTCTCCCTCCTCCCAGGAGAGGCTCCATGGTTGTGGTTCCATGAGGGCATGTGTTTTGTCTACCAATAGATCCCAACATCAAGAACATGTCTGGGACACAGGAGAATCAATCCAGGATGGTTGAATGAATAAATGGACCACAAGCCCCCATCCCTACCCAGAGCTAAGTCCAATTCATTATAATCAGTTAAATATTGAAGGACCCAAAATACTTCAGAGATGGTGGAGGAAGAGAGAATAGAAGATATGTGGCATCATATCTTTGATACCATGTGTTTCTGGATTTCTGTAGACCTTAGGTAGTTACATCCCAGCTCCTGGCAGCTGGTGACCCAGCCACTGAGCCTTTCCTCAAAGGTAGCTGCCCCCTCTGCACAAGTCGCCACTCCATGAAAAAGTAAAAATACAAATCTCTCTCTCTCTCCTCTTCTGTTCATTCTTCTTTATCTTGTGACATTCCTCAGGAATAACTGAGAACAGAACAGCAATTACCACTGCACGTTTCTCCTCTGCTGGGTGGGTTTTGTGTACCAAGACTGACAGTGCAGGCTTCAGGACATAAATCCTAACAAGTGATTTTTTAAAAGTAGAACGCTGTGAAGGGAGGAGGCAGTCCTCCCTGAAGAACAAAGAAGGAGCAGAAGAGAGACTATTCTGCTCCCAGCAGCCAGTGTTTAGTACCCTCTGCTTCCTAGCTGCAGGGTCACAAAAGAAGAGAGCAATGAGGTCCTCAGCTGGGTGCAGAGGGTGACGTGCCTGTTCTTCTCTAGCTGTTGGATATGGGAACTACTGACTCAGTGGTTCTGTCCTGGTTCGACTGGTGATTGAGGCACAGTCATCATTATTGGTAATTAACTTCCTCAACCAACTCAACACAATGGCGCAGGTGCTTAGCAGCCATAATGTGTTACCAGCGCGTTACAGTAAGTAAATAAAAAGGATAAAGGGAGGATTCAGAGAAGAAAGCTTTTAAGAAGATGCACGAAGGTGGCTTTTTATGCAGGAATACTGAGAGAAGTAGTATTTTTTTCAAGCAGGATGAGGTTTGTAGGTGGACTCATTTCTAGAATTCAGAGTTAAAAGACTGTCTCCCACCTCCTTTAAAAGGATGTTGTGCAGTTAGTCTATTACAGGCAAACCTAGCTCCTAATGAGCCCACAGCAAAGGGGTTCCCACTGGTGGTGGTAGGTGGGATTCATTGACCACACCTGTCCTGGTGGACTGAAGCCAGTTCTGGACCCTCAGGATTGAGTCTACTTATATACACAAGATACACACAGTTATACAAAATACACAAATGTTCATAGCAGCATTATTCATTAGAGCCGAGACATGGAAACTACTCAAGTGTCCATCAACTGAGGAATAAATAAACAAAATGTGATATATCCATGCAATGGGATATTACTCAGCCTTAAAAAGGAAAGAAGCACTAACACATGCTACAACATGGATGACCCCTGAAGACCTGATGCTGAGTGAGAGAAGCCAGACAAAAAAAAGCCACATAGTATATGATTCCATTTGGATGAAATGTCTGGAATAGGCAAATCCGTAGAGACAGAAAGTAGATTCATGGTTGCCAGGACCCAGGGAGATGGTAAATTAGGAGTAACTGCTGAAGTATATGGGGTTTTGGGGGAGATGATGAAAATATCTTGGTGGTGGTTGCACAACTTTGTGAATATACTAAACACTGCTGAATTGTAAAAAAAAAAAAAAAAGATATCCCAAGCGATAATGTGATGATGTGTGGCACAGAAAAGGTTATTGACCTCAATCTTTCTTTATTGCCTGTGAACTAACTATACATTAAACATTGAACCAATTAAAATTTTAGTCTGCAGAGGCTTTTTCCATTAGGTGACCATTTAATAATATTCTTAGAACCTTGCCACTCATACTATCTCTTTGTTGTACTTTGTATTATATCACATCTAGTAGCCACTTCAACATGTTTGATTAGTGAGAATGGCCAAAGCAGGCACCAGCTGGTTTAAATCAGACATACAAGTGAAGCTGGTAAACTCACATACCGACACGGCCAGCCGGGGACTACAGATGAGTGACGCTGTCTGGGAGGAGGAGAGAGGCAGTACCAAGAGGTCACTTGGAACGACCTTAGCCCCATGCCCTATACTCTCCATTAGCCAGCCCCCTATGCCACCTAGATCAACACCTAGAAAACCGTACCTGCTATGTGAGGACTGTTCTAAAACCCACTTCCCAACTCCACACAACAGCCAACCTTTTGTGCACACTCCACCGTGGACATGATGGAGACAACCCTGGCTGGAACCACAGTGAGTGGGAGCTCACACACTTCTCTAAAGGGAGCAGCTATTCTCAGCTCCCAGTGATCGCTGGCATGATGGAATCCAAGCCCATGGCAACCAGCATACTGGCTTCAAGGAGAAGCTGGAAATATGGGCTTTAACTACAGTCTTTCGATTAATAAACGTGGACACCAGAAACACTCTTCAGGCACCTTGATCCCTCCATGGGTTCTAGAGAAGAATCCCTCCTCACCTTTTCCAGTTTTTGGTGACAATACTTAATGCTCCTTCACCTGTGGCTGCACCATTACACTGTCTGCCTCTGTCTTCATGTGTCTCTCCTCTGTGTGTCTCAAAGGTGCCTCCCCTTTCTCTTATAAGAAAACTAGTCCTTGGATTTAGATCCCACCCTAATCCAGAAGGATCTCTTCCTTTTTTTTTTTAGACCCTTAACTAATTACATCTCGAAAACCCTTTTTCTAAATAGGTTCACATTCTGAGGTTCTAGAGAGATATAAACTTAGGGGTGTGGAGGTCACTATTCAGCCTCACTACAGAGAAGATAGACTACACTATGTGTTTCAGAGCCTTCTGTGCTGTCATTTCTTAGTTCTTTTGATTTGCTACATGCCCCTTGGCAACACCAGTCGATGTTCTCTGAAAAAGCAAAGTTACTAATGGGCTTCTGTGCCTTCACCAAGTGGAGAATAAACTCTGCTCCGCGGGGGGAGTGAGACTGACACTCTCAGGTCCGCTCCTCTAATTACTGAGCACAGCCTGTGTGTGTGCTGTTATCATTCAATTTTGGGAAGTGACTTCTTTTCTGATCTATTTTATGTCTGAGGATATGGAAAACTCTCAAAGGCATTTCCCAGATACCTGGATTGCCCTGTGTAATTGTGGACTTTTCTCTTCCAACGGGGCATAAATCTGTGGGGTCAAGTAGAGCCTTCGGAACAACTTGACCATTCCCAGACTCATCATTAGGAGGAGGAGACCCTAAAACACAATCGTGTTAACAACTGACTGCAAATTTGGAGCTAATAAAGAAAGTTCTGGAAACTTATTTTCCCACACTTTGTTAAAATTCATTTCCCCTGTTGAATGTCTCAAAAAGAAGAGTCTGTTTTCATTTCCTTCAGCTTGTCATTTCAAATGTACTCTTCTGGAACAGAGAAAAGGAACAATTTTCTTTCTGCTTGGGAAGGAGAGAAGAAATAATATTTCCTACTCTGTCCTCCATCCCCCACCCCAGCTTCCCATAACACATCTGGGTTGCCAGGCAGCCCAGCTTTGGTGAAACATTCAAGAGCAATTTTACTGTTGTGGGAAACATTTAAACATAAAATTGACTCCAGCTCTGTGAAAAGAGAAAGGAACCAGAGCCCTTCTGACCCGAATCCTGCCTCTTTTGTTCCACATTCTTTCACCCATTTAAAAGTCATCTTAGTTTTTGAGTTCCCCAAATTACGGCTTCGTCTGTTGTAAACAGTTTAACACATGAATAAGGGGACCTATGACATAAGGTCCCTTTCTATCTGGGAGTTTTTGGAGAGGAGAGGCAGTCTAAGGTAGCAAGTAATAATTGTGGAAAGAGTGTTTGGTATTCCAGTATTCCGGAGTACTGGGGTATTTTTAAGTATTGATATGCTGCTGCTTTGTTTCGTGAAATAATATTACTCCTGGGTTTCTAAATATTGCAGATATGAGCCATTTATGCTTTGAAACCATTAGAGTTATGAGCTGAATTAAAATCCTGGATAGAGGAGAAAGCATACCTGTTTTGAAAGTGTTCTGTGTTGCCCTTGTTTAAAATCTTGCTGGAATCTGGTTGCTGTTTTTGCTCCCATTTCCTACATTCCTAGAGCAGCTGGGCATGTTTTCTTGTATTTATCAGTCCTCTGAGTTTCCCCGGGGCCAGTTGGGCACCAGTGTACTTCCAGCGGTGTGATGAATTTTTGTTAGAAAGGTGATATCCAGGAAATGGGGACATCCGGGAGCACAGGAAGAGGGTGTAGCACAGAAGGGGATGGCAGGGAAAAGGGATCTGGGGCTGTGGATCTCAGGCCCAGTTCCGGCCACTCCCCAGTCCCGGCTGCCTCACTGGCCCCAGGACTGGACTCCTCCAGGGAGGGATCCATGTTCTCAAGGCCTGACCCTGCTACCTTAAGTTAAGTCAACCAGGACTTTCTTCCTCTGTCATGTTACCTTGAGAGCATCCTGCTGGAAAGACCCAGATCCTCACACCCAGATGTGGCTATCACTCAGATGGAAACACTTGTCCGGGACAATGTGCAGAAGCAGGGACCATACTTCACTTTTCCCTAAAATACTAGCAGTATCATTTTGCTCTTATATTACAATTACTGTGGACATGCATTCCTGAAGAAGGCTTCCTCTTCTTTTGAGTGTTCCAGAGAAGTCTTTAAAAATAAAATTTACTGTAACAAAATAAAGGAAGACACATCTTTTCAGCTGTTTTTACCCAGTGCTGCAGGGATGGGACCTGTTGGTTCTCAGAGTCAAAATCCTGGCTCCTTCTGGGACTGCTGGTTGGATCTGGCAAGTCATTCACCCATAATGTGCCATGCAATCCTCTAAATGACCAATTCTACAGATGAGGAGGCAGAGGCTCTAAGAATGAGAAGTGTGTTGGTCAAGCTTATTTTGATTGCTACTCAAAGGGACTTAAACTGAAAAAAGGGGGGGGGATTTTAAGCAGATCACAACCCTCAGCATGGTGTGGTCTGCACCACACTTAAAAAAAAAAAGTGATTTTATTTTTCCTATAACTGATTTAGGTACAAATGCATCAGGGCTTGAAGGGGGGGGGGATTTTAAGCAGATCACAACCCTCAGCATGGTGTGGTCTGCACCACACTTAAAAAAAAAAGTGATTTTATTTTTCCTATAACTGATTTAGGTACAAATGCATCAGGGCTTGAATGACATCCCTGGGATTTGATGTCTCTCACTCCATCACCCAGCTCCCTTTCATATATGTTGCTGTCATTCTCCGGCTAGCTCTCATCAATGTGCCCTTCAGTGGTACCTAGCTTGTACCACACTTAGAATTTAAAGTAAACTTCTCTTTTATGATAGGACCAATAAACATCCAGGAATGGAGTTGTCTTGGCTTGGCTTGGGACACATATGCATCTCTAATCCATTTATCATGACCAGCAACTTTAAACAAGCTTATTCGCCAGGCTACCCTGAGAGCTGGGAGTGGTGGATTAATCCCACCAAAAACATGTTGATTACAAGGGTAGACAGGCTGGGTTGACAAAAAGAAAATTGAGGTACAGGTACTGGAAGAAAGAGGATTGTGTGCTGGGCAGATTGTGTAACACAGCTGTAGCTTACATGTGCATGTGTACGCTCCAGAGATGAATGATGGAGGTCAAAGCCGGCACCCAGTTTCCTAGCTGCGCAACCAGGACAAGTTTCTCAACCTTTCCATGCCCCGGTTCCTATATAGGGACAGTAATAATAGTACCTACTTATGGGCTTATTGTGAGACTTAAATAAGATAGAATTTTAACATATGTGTGGTATGTATTAAGCACTAATAAATATCAACTTTGCTATTATTGCTTTTTTATTATTGCATGTATTTTTCTTGAACTTAGTACATTACACCTGCTCTCAACTGAGCACTGTTAATTGCAGCTGAATGTATTCTAACTGATAAACTCTCATCTCTGTAGCAGTATCTACATTCTTTGGGAGGAGGGATGCCATTGCTTTCATTGAGGCAAATCATTGTTCTCAACCAGAGAAGAGTTTTACCCTCACTTCCCCAGGGATATTTGGCAATGTCTGGAGACTATTTGGGTTGTCCAAATTGGGGAAGAAGGTGTTATTAGCATCTAGAGGGTAGAGATCAGGGTGATGCTAGATACCCTACAATGCATAGCCTCCCTACTTATCCCCACAAAGAACATCTGATCTCTAAATGCCAATTAATAGGTGAGATTAAGAAACCTTGAAGTGAACAAATGGTTGATCACCAGGTAGCTCACTATAACCATAAGTTATAAGCAATTGTTTCTCAGGCTTAAAAGCCTACTGTGATTCTCGGTGAATTGTGAATGTACCCATGGACATGTGATAGGAGCTGTCTGTTGGGAACATAACAGCCTTGCCTGGTGATGTACAGAGCTTTGTTTCTTTGAAATGTTTCTCCCAGATGTTGGCTGCAGATAATGTGGCAATAAGCCTTTGAAATCAAGGCCAGTTTTCATGTTTACCAAAGAGCAAGTGGTTTATACTTGCTAGTTAGTTTATACTTTATAATGAGTATACCTTGATATCCCTTCTCTTAAAAAATAACAAGAAGAAAGGGCTTTGATAACATCAGAGAGGTGTATTCAAAGACGGAGCCCATCCTTGATATCACATCGGTAGAAAGAGGATCACACTTCAATTATGATTCATTTCTTTAGCTGTTAATGAGCACTTCCTAAAACGGGCTGCTTAGGCACGTGACTGGCTCTCAGAATTGATAGATCAGTGTCAGCGTTTCTCAGATGGAGCAGCTAAAGATTGAGTTGGGCTCACAAATCCAACTACGCTATCCTGAAATGCACAGTAGGGAGAGGAGAATCACACACGGCGGCTGCATCAAAATGGGCCGTGGGAAGGTGCTGTTTTAACTGGGCTGTGATGTTGGCTCCAAGGTTCTGGGGAACATCTCAGCCCCCTTCTGAGTAACCACATGGGCTACAAATTCTCTAAAGAGTTCAGGAGACTAGTTCTTTTCCCCCACCACATTCCTAGTAACCTTACTATGGGCATTTAACTATCCATCAGCCCACCTTCTGTTGGGGATAATTTTTTGATATAATAAGTGATATTTGCATTCCACTGTGCTTCTTATTATGCCATAGTCCTTCCTAAGGTTCAGGCCATAAAGCAAGCATCTTATACTGATGTCCATAAGGAATGAAATATCATAACACAAATGGTGAACAAGAGAGCGAAACCTTTCTTAAAGTAAATTCAGATGAAGACTTGCCCTGAAGAATCCCTGAGCAGACAAAGCCAGTTAGGCCTCTCAAGTGACCTAAACCTTTCTTGACTTACAAACATAAGCAAAACTTAACTTGAGCCGTTTCTTGTATATGCATATATTAAAGAAAAACAGAATGTAAGCCCAACCAATCAGAAGCAGCCAATAAACTTATAATTATATAACTAGGGACATTCTAATGGGATAGACCAAATAAGGCAACTGCATAACTGCAACCAATCAATATTTCTCAGCTTTGCTTCTGTGTTCATCATGTAAAAGTTTCTCCCTCACATTCCCTTCGTGGAGCTTCCAAATCACTTCTGGTTTGGAGCTAGCCAATTTATGAATCATTGTTTGCTGAAATAAACTCTCTAAAGTTTTGTTGTGCCTCAGTTTATCTTTTTAACATGTAAAGCTACATGACTACACCAGTTGTCTGATTAGGGCCATAGCTATACTAATTGTACGGCTAGGCATTTCATAACTAAAGCCAAAATGTACTAAGTTTCCATTTGTATCGTCAGGGCTAGGGCTCAGACCTTTCAAACCTGTTGTACAGACTGGGTCACCAGACCCCTTACATGCCAGGCTGGGCCACCAGATCTGTCACACACAGGTCCACACTAGGTAATTGGGAAAGATCCCTGGAACCGCTGGCAGACACGAGCTCAGTCCTCAGCAACGGCAGCAGCAGCTTACATGTCCAGCAGCTTACAGGTTTGGTGGTGGCAGCAGCCTCGCGTAGGGTCCCAGGGACACTAGCAGCAGCAGCAACAGCTTGCAGCAACAGCCTTCAGCAGCAGTAGCAGCCTCTCCATGCCCCCCCTCCCCACCCCAAAGGGCATCCCGGGGATGGATGGCACTGTGGATCAGAGCCACTAGTCCTTTATACTTAAGTCCATAACCCAGGACACCTGGGTACACATGCACAATTACATTAGACAATAACCACGGAAGACCTGGGAGCACGTGCATATTTACATCAAATGCTCAGTAAGTTTCTGAACATCTGAGGGGCCCTGACCATTTCCTGTTTTCCTAACAACACTCAACTTTTAAATTGAACAAAAAATGTGGAAAATTTTCAGGTTTGTTCTTACTCCAAAAAAATTAAAGATACTGTAAACAGAGGATAAAGTAAAAAGAGTGTCAGACAGGGATTGGAAGGAGTTCAGTGTTGGCAGGACCCTAAAATAATCCTTGATCTCTGAGAGAAATCCCTGAGAAGTTTGAAAAATGAGAAAGCAGTGGATTCCTCTTTGTCTCTGGACAAGTCATAGAGCTCAAGCAAGATCTCAGAGTCCTCCTGCGCCCAGCATGGTAGGAAAGAGCAGTAGGGTGGAAATGGTTGTGAGATGTCTAGGCAAAAGCCTTAGCCCCATGCAATTTCCCGTGTTTTCAGTGCTGTATGAAAGGACACAGAAACAACTAAGAATGCTGACTTTGTTATCAGAATAAAGACGGCACATCAATGGGCTTCATGTGAAGTAGCTCTGTTGACTTAGGAATATTCTTTTAGGACGTATGTTCTTGTATAGCAACACAGACAGCTAGCAGATGCCAGGGTGACTCAATGCCACAAGGCCTAGATACCTCCACTCACCCCTAACCCTCCAGAATACAGATGTCCCCTAGGGATGGGAGTTCATCAGCTAGAATGCTTTCAGCTGCAGTTAACGGCTCTCAACCTATAGGAGCTTCAAACAGTGATTCTAACTTGACACCACTGGACAACAGAATCACCTGGAAGGCTTTCTAGAATAAAAGTTGCTGGGTCCCACTCTTAGAGTTTCAGACCCAGAAAATGTAGAGTGGGATCAGGGAATTTTTATTTCCATCGAGTTCCCAGATATTATGAGTTGAATTGTGTTCCCCAAAATTCATATCTTGAAGTTTCAAACCCCAGTAACTTTCTGTGATCTTATTTGGTAATAGAGTCATTGAAGATGTAATTAAGAGAAGGTTATAAGGAGTTCTGTGGGCCCCTAAACCAACGAAGATGAAGGCAGAGACTGAGAATGATGAAGATTAACAGCAAACCCCCAGAAGCCCTCAGAAGGAGCCAACTCTGCCAATACCTTCCTCTCGGTCTCCAGAGCTGTGAGACAGTGCACTTCTGTTGTGTATGCCACCCAGTGTGTGTCACTTTGTTCTGGCAGCCCTAGGAAACTAACAGACCAAGTGCTGCTGCTGCTGGTGATAGTCTAGGAATCCAACTTTGAGAACCACAGTCATATAATATAAGCATATCATTTACTGAACAAGGAGCCTGGGCACGAGCGGCTCATTCCATTTAATCATGAACTCGGGATCTTCCCATCATGCTCCGCTGCCTTCTCAGTACTTACCCATGATGCCCCACGGCTCACAAGATGAGTGCCACCACTGTAAAGATAAACTCACCACCTGCACATGGCCCATGCAGGAAGCAAAGGGGAAAAGATGGAAAATAAAGGGCTATTTCCTTATGTGCACCTGCCTCTTCAGGGAGGAAAATCTTGCCCACAAGACTGGAAACAGACTTCTTCCCTTTACATAGCCTAGGACTGGGTCCTGTGAGCACCCTTAGAGCATCTCTGGCACAGCGGAAAAAGAGACCATGCCATCATAAGTTATTTCTTTTCTTCCCTTTTTAAAAAAATATCTGATATTGTGTATTCGTTTCTTTTAGGAAATCTTATTTTTGACTGGACTCAGACTTAGAAGACAGCATCCATCTCTTGGCAATCTGTTCCTGACATTTTCCTTCGGCCTCCTTCATTCTCTCAGCCAAAACCTTAGCATATTCTGTGCTTTCTTTGAATTTTTCTAAGTATCTTGTTTTTTCAGAGCAGTACACTGAATGTGTTCTAAGAAAAATGGAGTAACAAAAT
>NW_007731468.1:203361-211847 GCF_000696425.1 Galeopterus variegatus | reverse complement strand
GGCCTCCTTCATTCTCTCAGCCAAAACCTTAGCATATTCTGTGCTTTCTTTGAATTTTTCTAAGTATCTTGTTTTTTCAGAGCAGTACACTGAATGTGTTCTAAGAAAAATGGAGTAACAAAATGCTAAATCTTGGGCACTGTGGTCCTTGGTTGCTTATCTTCTTTGTGCAGGGGCTCTCTCAAAACACACTGATGGAAATTATTTTTTTGGAGCCGTGGAGAGGGGAGTGCAAAGTTTGCAGATTCTGCTAGCTCTTTTAGACACTGGGCAATAAGGCAAAATAGTATCAGTCAGTTAAGGAATATCCTTCTTCACACCCCTCCTTTTTTATTCAGGTGAAATTCTCATAACATAAATTAACCATTTTAGAGTGAAAAATCAGGTGAAATTCTCATAACATAAATTAACCATTTTAAAGTGGAAAATGCAGTAGCGTTTAGTACATCCAAAATATTGTGCAACCACTACTACTCCCTAGTCCCCAAATGTTTTAATCATCCCAAAAGGGAATCATATACCATGAAGCAGTTACCTGCCTCTCCCCAATCCCCAAGCTCCCTGCAAGCCACCAGTCTGCTTTCTGTCTCTCTGTATTTCCTATTTTCATATTCTGCATTTCTCTTCACCTTTTTATTTATTTATTTTTAAATAACCTAATTGAGAACAGTCAGATTGGGATCCACATTGCAACCCCAAACAGATTTTTCCTTTTTTTCTTCAGTTCTTCTTTGTCTATAATAGGCTTGCCCTTCATTCAGTAGCAGGTGGACAAGGTCAAGATACCCTCCTTCATGGGGAAATCTTGCTGGTTGTTCTCACCACTGATTCAGACCCCAACACCCTTCCAAACTTCACCCAGAGTGTCAGCAGCAACTTCTGTGACCATATGCTTTTCATAAAAGGTACAGAGTTTTCATTCATCGTCTGCTTCAATGAGTTGTGGCCACCAATGGCTAAGAAAGAGGTGTTCATCTTCATCCTAAAATGGCTAGTGCCCTCCACAACATCAAGAAAACAAATCCACAAGTTATTTCTTGTGCATTCTTTGAGGCTGAGCACATGCTGCCCAGACAACAGTGGGGTCCAGTTAGCCAGAAAGAAGGTGGGATGCATGTTAGGTAGGGAATAAGCAGTTCCTGCCACAGGGGATAGTGTCAACTCACTGAGTTTTACCCTTTTCTGAAATAATGGCCTGAAAGAGAAATTAGTTCAATTATTGGTGATGGAAGGGGGGCAAACTCTAAGTTTGTAGAATGACATCTGTGCCTGTTAAGACTTATTGTCCAAGAAAAGAAATTGGCTAGTGCTTGATAGTGTTTTTGGTGGACGCACTTCTGTAGTCATTTCATTTGATACTTTACAGCTTAGGAACCTCCAGAAAATTGTGAAGAAGAAACTTTTTTTTTCTCAGCAGAATGGAGCAATGATTCAGCTGTCGGTTCTGAGCATACCCTACTCCAGGCCATCTGGGGACCCAGAGGCCCTCTCTCCCAAGCAGTATTTTCATCTTTGCTCTCCGTAGCTGACTGGAGGGGAAAGGGAATCCAGGGGAGGGCAAGATTGAATTTGACAGCTTACCCTAGGGGGTAAGGGGAAGCAGGCAGTGTAGACAGGAGGAGCAGATGATGCAGCAGAATGGGTGATTCTTGTGATGCTCCCAGCAGTCTGTGAGCAGCTTTGGAGAGCAGTCATATGAGATTGTACCCTTTAAGGGATCATTTCCCATCCCAGCTCCCTGGGAGAATGTTCAGCTGTTTCATAGAGTATGTTGCACCACAAACTGCAAAACAACATTAGAGCTTTTGGGTTTCTCTTTCTCTTTGAACGTATTGTTTGAAGAGAGGAATTGTCTACTGGTGCTTTCTTCTGAGATCTTTAGGGATAACCACAATCGGAAAGAATTGTTGTGCTCAAGGAATATCCCTTTCATTCTCCCATCCTGCACTTTCCATATTGGCAACAGGCTCTGACTCCAACGGCGTATTGTTTGAAGAGAGGAATTGTCTACTGGTGCTTTCTTCTGAGATCTTTAGGGATAACCACAATCGGAAAGAATTGTTGTGCTCAAGAAATATCCCTTTCATTCTCCCATCCTGCACTTTCCATATTGGCAACAGGCTCTGACTCCAACGCACAGGTCACAATCAACAGCCTTCTGTCCAAATCAGTGTCACAGTTGTGTTTTATTTGGCCTCTATAGGCTTTAAAAATAAAATGAATGAATTGCTCTTTTAGCTGTGGTTCTTAGTTTCAAACGAAAGAATCCGCTGTGGCTGGCTTGGGCAGAAAATTAATATAGTAGAGGATATAGGTTGTTCACAAAATCTTCATGAAAAACAGAGCTAGGGTTAGGAACTCCGAAGCCCAGAGTAATGGCCAAAACCATTTGGGGACATTTTCAGAGAAGGCCCCATGCCACAGCCCCTGAATGAGGCCTTGCAGCTGTCACCACCCACATTGAGCATTGGATGCCAAGCCACATCTCTGCTGCCCTCCTAAATAATGCTCCCTTTTTGCCAGGGAATACACCTTTTCATTCTCTTCTAAATCAGTCTCTCTCATGGCTGGATCTGATTGGTGGAGACCTGGTCATATGACTTCACTCTAGCTGCAAAGGAGTCTGAGAAAGTGAGTTTGTGGCTTCTTTCTTATAAAAATGATGCTCATAATAAGACCATTCCCCAAATGTGATGCTTGGTATCCAAAACGCAAGACAAATGCCCAACCTAGTTGCTAATACTTTACCCTAGTTTGCTAATACTTTATTTAAAAAACAAGAGATTTCACATAGAAAGTTAGGCATTCAACTTCTCTTGAAAACTCAGTGGTTCTAGCAATACCAAGTCAACAATTATGCACAGCAACAAGTGCCTGGAGCTGAGTAGTGGCTGCCCTCCTCAGCCAGGGCACCTGCATCTGGTGCCTTGGACTAGTCCCAGTTCACTTCACTCACATGTTACCTGCCTGGCCCTGCTTGCTTGTGTGATTAAAGCAAATTCTGGCTACTGCCTGTCCAGTGGTGTTTCTTCATTTCCCCTCAAGTCATGCATGGCTCCTTTCAATGTGATGGCTTGGTAAACAGTTGGTTCCACTGTTAAAAGCACAGCTACTTCTAAACCTGTAGTCTTCCACTAAAATTAACATCCTAAGATATACTTCCAGCAAAGGGATCTTGGCTCTGCACAAATAGGGGGACTTGGAGCCATGCCAAGATACTTAGTGTCACCTGCAGTCACCTGCACATAGATGAGCTCATTGCCAGGTAGCATCTTCTCAGTAGCTGTGAAACAGCAGATGTGTGGTGACAGTAGAGGGCATATTTCCAAGGACTAGTGTTTGAGGCTCGACCTAAGCAACGTACGCTCCTGCCCTTTGCCAAATTGGGTTATGCTAGAGGTTTACAGCCAGGCTCATCAGTCTTAGGTGGTTCTGGGAGTCACATTTCCTGGGCCTCAGTCCTCCCATCTGCAAAGGGCAATCTAGCATCAAGATCCTGAAATCTCAGTCCCTTCTCTATCTCTTTTACCCCATCACCCCCCACTTCCTCTCCCCTAGAGTAATAATTTCTGTTCATTTCTCATTTATTCTCCTTCCTGTGGCTTCCTTTCTTACTAAACATGTTTAACCTGAATCTAATCATACAAATCCAGAGTGTGGATTATTCTCTAAGGAAAACTGGCCTGGACACTTCAGTAACGTTAATGTCTTGAAAAAACAAAAAATGGGGTGGGGGACTCTGTAGATTAAGATAAACTAAAGAAGCTTGATAACAAATGTAATAATGATTCTGGATTCAAAAACCGATTTGAAAGAATTGGGGATTTCTTTTTATTGAGGTCAAATTTACATGACATAAAATTAACCATTTTAAAGAGAAAAATTCAGTGGCATTTAGTACATTCATGATATTATACATCCACCATGTCTATGTAATTCCAATCCATTTTCATCACCCCAAAAGCAAACCCCATGCCCATGAAACAATTATTTCTCATTTCCCTCTCCCCTGGCCCTGGAAATGGGGAAAATTTGACTATGAACTATATATTAAATGATGTTGTTAATGTTGTTGACGTATCTTGGGTGTGATTATGTCACTGTAGTTATAGGAGAAGTTTCTCGTTTCTAGGAGATGCATGTGGAGTATTCAGGACTGCAGTGTTTTGGTGTCTGCTTCCTTCTTTCCAACAGCTCAGGAAAAAATGGTAGAGAGAGAGAAAGCAGTAACAGCATATATGGCAATATTTTAAAGTTTGTGAAATTAGCTGGAGATTACACAAGCATTTATAACTCTATTCCTTTAAGTTTTCTATAGTTTTATAATTTTTTTGAAAAAAAAAATTTGGAGAAAAAATACTAATGCCTGAACCTTACTCTAATCCAATTAAATCAGAATCTCTGGGGATGCACCTGGATATTACCAGGATTCTAAAATCTCTCTCCAGATGATTCTGATGAACAATCAAAGCTGAGATTCACAGCCCCAGGCTTGCCTGCTTCTCCAACCTCATTTCTTATCTCTCTTCCTTACACTAGCTGTGCTAAAGCCTCGCTTATTTCCTGTTGCAACATGCAAAGCTTATTCCTGCCTCGGGGCATTTGTACTTGCAGCTCCTGCTGCCCAGAGTGCTCTTTTCTCTATCTTCACAAAGTGGGCTCCTTCTTGTTATTTAGGACCCAGCTCCCATTGCTTCTGTCCTTGTTAACCTTCCTTCAGGACAGATGGGAGCACAGTCTTCTGCAAGTTCTCTGTGGGATTCTCTCTGTACCAATCTCATGTCATTTATCATCTTTGCACTACCTTGCACAGATGTGCAAACTTGAAAACACTCCTCTGTGCTTCATTCTTAGCTATTATTGTGCCTTTGTAATGCCTGCAGCAGCACAAGGTGCTTCTTCTCAGGCCACAGCTTCATGGCAACTTATTAATGGGGATCAGATATTAATGGGCAGCCAGGATGTGGACCAGGGTGATCATATGACTACACAGGGAGCTGCTATAGTTCTGTAAAGATGCCCTTGGTGGTTGCAGGCAGGGAGGGAACAGACTGGTAATGAAATAAGTGAATTTTCAGATTCTCTTGTTATTACAGTCATACTGGGAAACGCTTAGGAAGGGAGTAAGCTAACGCAGGCAGAACCTTAGGCCATGGTATCAAGTTGGACCCCATTCAAGCAGCTGACTCTTCTAGAAAGAAATAATTTTGACTCTTCCTTGGCTGAAAATGGTGGCAATAAATATCTTTCCCGTTTGTTTGGAGTAAAGACTGAGCAGTCCTGGCATGGTCTCACCCCTTGGCATAGATGGTATTCGATGAGTTTCTCTCTTTATTCCCTCCTCTATTGCACTTGAAATGTGGTTCCTGCAATTAGCTCTGTGAGGAACGACCACTAGGAAATGATCTTAAGTCAAGACCAAAGAATTCATTAGGAAATCCTATTTTTCAAGCCAACAGAGATAAGGGAAACTAAAAAGATGTTTTAAAACTGTATAGAGGCTTTAAGGCCATTATATCAAGTTCTCTCTCCCTTGATGGTAATTGAAGCCACTGAGAGCATTACTGAAAAAATAATTAAAAGTTACCCGTATCTGGAAATGCCTCATACAAAATTCTGAAATTCAGTCACCTGGCATTGCTGCTTAGGCCTTAATTCTTGAACTGTCTCCAAAGAAAAAGGTAATGGGCCTGTTCCTATGGAAGTTGTTGACTTTCTTTCTTTCTTTTTTTTTTTTTTTGCATAAGAAAAGTTAAAAAAAAAAGTTACCTAAGAAAAACACCTACAACTTTTTTTCTTGCCTCCAGATTGCTATCATCTTGGCCATCTAACTCAAATCATTCAGTAGTGTGCACATTCGAATTGAATTGAAGAAACATTAAAAGAGAAGCGTGCAATTTGTAAGATTCATGGGGCCTCTTTTTCCCTCTCATTTTGTCTCTTTGGTTGCGTTCTGTGACCTCTTTGCTGTTGTCCTAACAGTTTCACAAGGCACTGTCACAGCCCTTGGTGAACACTAGGCAGGGCCTGCCCCATGTGCCATGTCACGGGAGCTATCATCACTTAAGGTGCTAAGCCTTGGTCCTGGGTGCTCCTGGGTCCAGCCGAGAGGCTAGCGTCTCCATGAAGCAAAAGGAGCTAGAAGCTCCTGCCCTGGCTCTGGGGTCTGTCCCTGCTGTGACTGGTGAGCGTCCATGTGGCTGCTGTTGAGAAACATTGCCGGGCTGATTTGTGAAGGACTCACCCGGAGTTCATGGTGTTTACAAAACCGCCAGGGAGAGCATCTCTCGCAGTGTGCTGGCACTTGCTGCAAAGTCTGCATGGAATATGAATGAACTCTCCATGATGGAGTAAATGGTGATTAAAAGGCTCCCCCTGGGGATTGTACGCTGACTTCTCCAGTGTTCTGTCTTCAGACACGCAGCCAAGCCCGTTTGTAGAACATGAAAGGAGAGGCCACAAAACACCCAAGAACCACAGTAATTGAGTCATAATGAATGTGAAAGAATTAATCTCTGTCATCGTCAGAGTCGCTGACAACTTTATAATGCTGCACTTTCCTCTATGTCTTTTTTGTTGGTTTTTTTTCCCCTAAAACTATGAAAAGTAGGAAGCAGAGGAGGACTGCGTGAGATTGTGTATGGTCCAATGTAGACCTTCGGTCAACATCACTGGCCTTCTCAGATATGTTAAGGTAGCCCCATTTTCAACAGGTGCAATGCATGGTCCTGCCCACTGCTGGGGTGAAGTCAGCAGCAATTCCGGAGAAATCAGACACACAGGGCAGGGCACGTGGGGAAGAGCTCACCTTCTGAGGCAGTCCTTGATTGCTGAGCTCAAGTCTGAGAATGAAGACATTCTGGATCCCAGGCCTTGAGGGATTCTGACTGGCATGCTAGCCTTTTGTGTGAGCGAGCTGCAGACCAATGCTGGATCTCAACTGGGAGGCAGGATGTCCATGAGCCAGTGAAACCCAAGCATCCCATCCTCAATAGGAAAGTCTAGCACCTGACTCCAGAGACCACACATTTAGAAATACCAGACTTTCCAGATCATGAGTGGCCCTTTCTTCCATTTTCCCAAAGGTATCTAAATTTCCCCATCTCATTCATTTAACCAACTATATAGCAAACCTCTATTGACTGGACTCAACAGTAGCCATAAAAGGAAACAGCATGGGTCAGCGCTTTAAGTAGATTAGCTCTGTGGATTTGTAAATTCTGAGGCTGTCTTTGTCCCTGACTGCTTCACATCTCCTGTTGTATTAGGTTTGGTGCCTGTGCTTCAGGAGGGCTGGGGTAATTCGAGAACTCCGAGCTGCCTCCAGTCCTGACTTAAGAAGTGATGTAATAAGAAATGGCCCTTTTTAAGACTAAAAGGACTGATAATACCTTCATACTTTGCCTCTGAGGACTGATTGCCGTACTGTTGTCTAAAAAACAGTTCCTTCACTGCCTGTCTATGAGTACAGAGCCTGTAGGATATGAAGGTGCAAGGAACGAGGCACAGAATTAGGAGAAATGTCTCCCAATCCTATGTCGAGATCTCTCTCTCTCGTGGCCGTTGATTGCAAGCAACAGCCACTGGTGCAGGCGACCTAAGCAGAAGAGAAATCACAGGAGGATATTGGGAAGTGTGTGCAGGGAATGGGACCATGGCAGTTCTGGAAAGCTAGGGCTGTTCCTACTGTGGCAAATGACCACCACTGTCCCTCCTGCCCTTGTCTGCTTTTGCTCAGTAGTTATACTCCCTGGTATGAAGCATCCACTTGGCTGAGCTTGGTCATGGACCATCCATGGCTGTCCTGGGGCAGAGGCAAGAGAATATATGGCTCTTTCCATTGTCAGCCCTTTAGAATGACTCTCTCACCAAGATTTCATGCAACAGGCAAGAGATAATTCCCTCACAGGAATTGGTGCCACTAGGGAAGAAAATGGATGCTGGCATCCTAAAACAAATGTTTATTAAAGAAGGACCACACTTGCTGCCTTGAATAGTACATAAGACACACATGCAAAGGTGTGCTGGTAAGTGTTTAATCACCAGCTCTCCAGGGAGGGGAAGAAAAGACTGCCTTTATTCATAGTGTTTGCCAATTTCTCTGGTGTAAATACTCCCACTATGGCAATTTCAAGTTACCAATGGGTTCACTGAATTCCTGCAAACTGAACAAGTGGACTTCTCAGCAAGTAAGAGTCAACTTCAACACACCCTAGATGAGTGGCGTTGATCGCTTTTGTAAAACCATACAAATATAAACCCTAAAACAAGCCCACTACATCCTACCGATTTCTGAAGCAAGTATCCTGCTGAGTGTTAGAGTTGGTAAAATTGACTTTTTTTTAGATGTCACTGATGAAAATTGACTGGAGGTCTTTTAAAAGACTGTGCTGAAGACAACAACATTGTTAGGGTATAACAATTTAGCAAGAACTTGCTATGTGTCAGGCTCCATTTTAAATGCCTCACATGGATTATACTATCTC
>NW_007731468.1:200326-202883 GCF_000696425.1 Galeopterus variegatus | reverse complement strand
TTTTAGATGTCACTGATGAAAATTGACTGGAGGTCTTTTAAAAGACTGTGCTGAAGACAACAACATTGTTAGGGTATAACAATTTAGCAAGAACTTGCTATGTGTCAGGCTCCATTTTAAATGCCTCACATGGATTATACTATCTCAATAAATCCTTTCATAAGTCCTATGAAGTAGATAGTATTACTATTATTATCTTTAGGATACAGAGGACGAAATTGAGGCTCTCAAGGTTATGTCATTTTTCCAAAATCACATGGCACCCGATGGAGCTGGGATTTGAACTGTAATGGTGTAGCTACTGAACTATTATATAGGTTTTTGCATAACGAACCATCCTGAAAATGAGGGGCACAGAACAACTCTTTGCTTAACTTTTAATTCTATGAGTCTGTCATTTGGGATGTGCACAGTTGGACAGTTCTGATCTTGGCTGGTTTGCTCATGTGCCTGAGATCAACTGTCCAGCAGCTAGGCAGCTCTGCTGCTGGGGTCACCTGGCTGTCAGCTGGGATGACCTGGCCTCAGGGACACACGGGCTCACCTGGGCATGTTTACATGGAAGTCCCTGGGCTCTACGAAAAAGAGAAGAACCAAGGACCTGCATCGGAATGAACATAACATTGCCTTAGCCACCTTCTCTTGGTCATAATACATGCAAGGCCATCCCAAGTTCAAGGATGGGGAAACAGATCCCACTTCCTAACTAGAGGAACTTCAGCGTCACATCACTAAGGGACTTGGGTGCAAGGAAGGAAAAATGTGCTCATTTTTGTAATCTACCACAAACGATAACCTGAACATGAAATTATACTTTGTTTCTCTTTTATTAGCTAATTTTTTAAAAACTTTGCTTACTACATGGGTAAAATTCCAGTGGCTTGAGGAAGTGTTTTGTCGGACCTCTATAGTATTTTTAAAATTAAGACATTTTATTTAAGAATTCATTTTTCTGTTTTCTATTTAAAAATCTTTCCAGTGGCTTGAGGAAGTGTTTTGTCGGACCTCTATACTATTTTTAAAATTAAGACATTTTATTTAAGAATTCATTTTTCTGTTTTCTATTTAAAAATCTAAAGAGCTAAAAAAATTTTTAAAAAGAGCCCATTTTTCTACTCCAAGAATTTGGAGCCAACTAGTGCCTTCTTTGGGGGGCTTTAGTTCTCTGCTTCGTCGTAGCCTTCAGCACTCCCAATGGTACCTCCCAGACAAGGCCGCTTCTCTTACTTCAATTACTTTCCTGATCCCTGGAGACATTTTTGTTTACAGTCTCTACTTTAGTATTTCAGTGCTTAAGACTCTGGCTTCATTAAGTTAATTGTGTTAACCTCTTCCACTGCTAGCAACAAGTAGACCCGATAACTTCTTATTAGGCTATGCTTTGGGTCTGTTCACAGTTTATTGGGATGACTTCTCCATTTGGACTGAAGGCAAGGTGAAACCTCATTCTTGTATGATGTTATCGTGATTCCACCATGGAGGAAGATATAATAGTTTTCCAGTATGTAACATGTGGAGATGCAGTCTTATCAGGGCTTTGCTATGTATGTATAACAGTGTCACCCATCAGAGTACAAAATTATAATGCTGTAAATAATCTCATTGTCTCAAAAATAGCAGGAATTCTACGACAGGTGTCTTCTTAGCTATTCAGTGATTCAGGTAAATAAAACTGCTGCTTCCTGGTGAAGTGACTGGAAGTTTCCATATGAAACTCTTTGCCAGGGGAGAAAGTGTATTTGACACACAGAAGCAGAAATGAGGCAACTTACTGGAAAATGAAGTCAAGTTTAATAACTCAGTAGATGCCAGAGTTTTCCTGTGAAATATACACAATGCCTTTGAAGATTTGAAGATCCCAGCCTGCCTGTAGAGGGACGTGGGACGCTGAATTTCACAAGTAAATTACTAAAAGTAGCCCAGTGGTGTGGAAAGTTTGCACTATGTTTTCTGTAGCAGAAACTGGCCAGGAGAACTTTGTATGATTTTGGAAATGGTCTATACCTCTGCTATCTAGTATAAGTAGCCACTTGCCACAGGTAACTATTGATCATTTGAAATGTGGCTAATGTAATGGAAGAAATAAATTTTTAATTTCATTTAACTTATTAATTTTAATTTAGAGAGCCACAGGTAGCAAATGTCTACCATTTCAGATAACAGGAAGCATTCAAAAGCCTGACCTTGAACCTCTAACTTCTGGGTGTTTCACGTCAAAAATAAATAGGAGCATGCAACCAACTCACTTTATATTTGGAGTCTCATGAAAAGATAAGCCTTTGGGACCAGGCACCCTGTATTTTTCGCTCGGCCCCTCAGCAGATAGGGATCAGCCATCAATGACTGTATGAAGATTAAAGACCAATAAAATACCATACGTTAAGGTAGAAAATTCTTTCCAAAAATATGGAAAGCATGAGGGACGTTGGTGATATACCAAATTTTAGTTACTTCTTGGACACACTTACTTGCTAATTACAATTTGTTTGAATATGTACAAGAAAAAATATGCTTAGCTTTATCAAACTATTGATGACATAGACAGATACTGAGGCTA